>NW_026136877.1:0-87420 GCF_905237075.1 Dicentrarchus labrax | reverse complement strand
AACCACTCTATAATGTACAAGTCGCCGCTGTGAGGCTTCCTGAGGTGGAAACTGGCACATAGGTGCTTCTGGAAGAGAATGGCAGCTTGTGTGAAAAAGCTTGTTTTCTCAGCCTGAGAAGCTCATTCAGCACACTTAGGTGGAAAAACACCAAAGTCCCACAGAATTGCATGTGAAACAACAAAAAGCCAGAATTACATGGGAAACGCAGAAAAGTCACTTTTAATAGTTTTGTGCATTACAGCCAAACTAAGTGACAGAGCCACACAAAACCACTCTATAATGTACAAGTCGCCGCTGTGAGGCTTCCTGAGGTGGAAACTGGCACATAGGTGCTTCTGGAAGAGAATGGCAGCTTGTGTGAAAAAGCTTGTTTTCTCAGCCTGAGAAGCTCATTCAGCACACTTAGGTGGAAAAACACCAAAGTCCCACAGAATTGCATGTGAAACAAGAAAAAAGCCAGAATTACATGGGAAACGCAGAAAAGTCACTTTTAATAGTTTTGTGCATTACAGCCAAACTAAGTGACAGAGCCACACCAAACCACTCTATAATGTACAAGTCGCCGCTGTGAGGCTTCCTGAGGTGGAAACTGGCACATAGCTGCTTCTGGAAGAGAATGGCAGCTTGTGTGAAAAAGCTTGTTTTCTCAGCCTGAGAAGCTCATTCGGCACACTTAGGTGGAAAAACACCAAAGTCCCACAGAACTGCATGTGAAACAACAAAAAGCCAGAATTACATGGGAAACGCAGAAAAGTCACTTTTAATAGTTTTGTGCATTACAGCCAAACTAAGTGACAGAGCCACACCAAACCACTCTATAATGTACAAGTCGCCGCTGTGAGGCTTCCTGAGGTGGAAACTGTAAGATAGGTGCTTCTGGAAGAGAATGGCAGCTTGTGTGAAAAAGCTTGTTTTCTCAGCCTGAGAAGCTCATTCGGCACACTTAGGTGGAAAAACACCAAAGTCCCACAGAATTGCATGTGAAACCAGAAAAAGCCAGAATTACATGGGAAACGCAGAAAAGTCACTTTTAATAGTTTTGTGCATTACAGCCAAACTAAGTGACAGAGCCACACCAAACCACTCTATAATGTACAAGTCGCCGCTGTGAGGCTTCCTGAGGTGGAAACTGTAAGATAGGTGCTTCTGGAAGAGAATGGCAGCTTGTGTGAAAAAGCTTGTTTTCTCAGCCTGAGAAGCTCATTCAGCACACTTAGGTGGAAAAACACCAAAGTCCCACAGAATTGCATGTGAAACAACAAAAAGCCAGAATTACATGGGAAACGCAGAAAAGTCACTTTTAATAGTTTTGTGCATTACAGCCAAACTAAGTGACAGAGCCACACAAAACCACTCTATAATGTACAAGTCGCCGCTGTGAGGCTTCCCTGAGGTGGAAACTGGCACATAGGTGCTTCTGGAAGAGAATGGCAGCTTGTGTGAAAAAGCTTGTTTTCTCAGCCTGAGAAGCTCATTCAGCACACTTAGGTGGAAAAACACCAAAGTCCCACAGAATTGCATGTGAAACAACAAAAAGCCAGAATTACATGGGAAACGCAGAAAAGTCACTTTTAATAGTTTTGTGCATTACAGCCAAACTAAGTGACAGAGCCACACAAAACCACTCTATAATGTACAAGTCGCCGCTGTGAGGCTTCCTGAGGTGGAAACTGGCACATAGGTGCTTCTGGAAGAGAATGGCAGCTTGTGTGAAAAAGCTTGTTTTCTCAGCCTGAGAAGCTCATTCAGCACACTTAGGTGGAAAAACACCAAAGTCCCACAGAATTGCATGTGAAACAACAAAAAGCCAGAATTACATGGGAAACGCAGAAAAGTCACTTTTAATAGTTTTGTGCATTACAGCCAAACTAAGTGACAGAGCCACACAAAACCACTCTATAATGTACAAGTCGCCGCTGTGAGGCTTCCTGAGGTGGAAACTGTAAGATAGGTGCTTCTGGAAGAGAATGGCAGCTTGTGTGAAAAAGCTTGTTTTCTCAGCCTGAGAAGCTCATTCAGCACACTTAGGTGGAAAAACACCAAAGTCCCACAGAATTGCATGTGAAACAACAAAAAGCCAGAATTACATGGGAAACGCAGAAAAGTCACTTTTAATAGTTTTGTGCATTACAGCCAAACTAAGTGACAGAGCCACACAAAACCACTCTATAATGTACAAGTCGCCGCTGTGAGGCTTCCTGAGGTGGAAACTGGCACATAGGTGCTTCTGGAAGAGAATGGCAGCTTGTGTGAAAAAGCTTGTTTTCTCAGCCTGAGAAGCTCATTCAGCACACTTAGGTGGAAAAACACCAAAGTCCCACAGAATTGCATGTGAAACAACAAAAAGCCAGAATTACATGGGAAACGCAGAAAAGTCACTTTTAATAGTTTTGTGCATTACAGCCAAACTAAGTGACAGAGCCACACAAAACCACTCTATAATGTACAAGTCGCCGCTGTGAGGCTTCCTGAGGTGGAAACTGGCACATAGGTGCTTCTGGAAGAGAATGGCAGCTTGTGTGAAAAAGCTTGTTTTCTCAGCCTGAGAAGCTCATTCAGCACACTTAGGTGGAAAAACACCAAAGTCCCACAGAATTGCATGTGAAACAACAAAAAGCCAGAATTACATGGGAAACGCAGAAAAGTCACTTTTAATAGTTTTGTGCATTACAGCCAAACTAAGTGACAGAGCCACACAAAACCACTCTATAATGTACAAGTCGCCGCTGTGAGGCTTCCTGAGGTGGAAACTGGCACATAGGTGCTTCTGGAAGAGAATGGCAGCTTGTGTGAAAAAGCTTGTTTTCTCAGCCTGAGAAGCTCATTCAGCACACTTAGGTGGAAAAACACCAAAGTCCCACAGAATTGCATGTGAAACAAGAAAAAGCCAGAATTACATGGGAAACGCAGAAAAGTCACTTTTAATAGTTTTGTGCATTACAGCCAAACTAAGTGACAGAGCCACACCAAACCACTCTATAATGTACAAGTCGCCGCTGTGAGGCTTCCTGAGGTGGAAACTGTAAGATAGGTGCTTCTGGAAGAGAATGGCAGCTTTTGTGAAAAAGCTTGTTTTCTCAGCCTGAGAAGCTCATTCGGCACACTTAGGTGGAAAAACACCAAAGTCCCACAGAATTGCATGTGAAACAAGAAAATGCCAGAATTACATGGGAAACGCAGAAAAGTCACTTTTAATAGTTTTTGCATTACAGCCAAACTAAGTGACAGAGCCACACCAAACCACTCTATAATGTACAACTCGCCGCTGTGAGGCTTCCTGAGGTGGAAACTGTAAGATAGGTGCTTCTGGAAGAGAATGGCAGCTTGTGTGAAAAAGCTTGTTTTCTCAGCCTGAGAAGCTCATTCGGCACACTTAGGTGGAAAAACACCAAAGTCCCACAGAATTGCATGTGAAACAAGAAAAAGCCAGAATTACATGGGAAACGCAGAAAAGTCACTTTTAATAGTTTTGTGCATTACAGCCAAACTAAGGGACACAGCCACACAAAACCACTCTATAATGTACAAGTCGCCGCTGTGAGGCTTCCTGAGGTGGAAACTGGCACATAGGTGCTTCTGGAAGAGAATGGCAGCTTGTGTGAAAAAGCTTGTTTTCTCAGCCTGAGAAGCTCATTCAGCACACTTAGGTGGAAAAACACCAAAGTCCCACAGAATTGCATGTGAAACAACAAAAAGCCAGAATTACATGGGAAACGCAGAAAAGTCACTTTTAATAGTTTTGTGCATTACAGCCAAACTAAGTGACAGAGCCACACAAAACCACTCTATAATGTACAAGTCGCCGCTGTGAGGCTTCCTGAGGTGGAAACTGGCACATAGGTGCTTCTGGAAGAGAATGGCAGCTTGTGTGAAAAAGCTTGTTTTCTCAGCCTGAGAAGCTCATTCAGCACACTTAGGTGGAAAAACACCAAAGTCCCACAGAATTGCATGTGAAACAAGAAAAAGCCAGAATTACATGGGAAACGCAGAAAAGTCACTTTTAATAGTTTTTTGCATTACAGCCAAACTAAGTGACAGAGCCACACCAAACCACTCTATAATGTACAAGTCGCCGCTGTGAGGCTTCCTGAGGTGGAAACTGGCACATAGGTGCTTCTGGAAGAGAATGGCAGCTTGTGTGAAAAAGCTTGTTTTCTCAGCCTGAGAAGCTCATTCAGCACACTTAGGTGGAAAAACACCAAAGTCCCACAGAATTGCATGTGAAACAAGAAAAAGCCAGAATTACATGGGAAACGCAGAAAAGTCACTTTTAATAGTTTTGTGCATTACAGCCAAACTAAGTGACAGAGCCACACCAAACCACTCTATAATGTACAAGTCGCCGCTGTGAGGCTTCCTGAGGTGGAAACTGGCACATAGCTGCTTCTGGAAGAGAATGGCAGCTTGTGTGAAAAAGCTTGTTTTCTCAGCCTGAGAAGCTCATTCGGCACACTTAGGTGGAAAAACACCAAAGTCCCACAGAACTGCATGTGAAACAACAAAAAGCCAGAATTACATGGGAAACGCAGAAAAGTCACTTTTAATAGTTTTGTGCATTACAGCCAAACTAAGTGACAGAGCCACACCAAACCACTCTATAATGTACAAGTCGCCGCTGTGAGGCTTCCTGAGGTGGAAACTGTAAGATAGGTGCTTCTGGAAGAGAATGGCAGCTTGTGTGAAAAAGCTTGTTTTCTCAGCCTGAGAAGCTCATTCGGCACACTTAGGTGGAAAAACACCAAAGTCCCACAGAATTGCATGTGAAACAACAAAAAGCCAGAATTACATGGGAAACGCAGAAAAGTCACTTTTAATAGTTTTGTGCATTACAGCCAAACTAAGTGACAGAGCCACACCAAACCACTCTATAATGTACAAGTCGCCGCTGTGAGGCTTCCTGAGGTGGAAACTGTAAGATAGGTGCTTCTGGAAGAGAATGGCAGCTTGTGTGAAAAAGCTTGTTTTCTCAGCCTGAGAAGCTCATTCAGCACACTTAGGTGGAAAAACACCAAAGTCCCACAGAATTGCATGTGAAACAACAAAAAGCCAGAATTACATGGGAAACGCAGAAAAGTCACTTTTAATAGTTTTGTGCATTACAGCCAAACTAAGTGACAGAGCCACACAAAACCACTCTATAATGTACAAGTCGCCGCTGTGAGGCTTCCTGAGGTGGAAACTGGCACATAGGTGCTTCTGGAAGAGAATGGCAGCTTGTGTGAAAAAGCTTGTTTTCTCAGCCTGAGAAGCTCATTCAGCACACTTAGGTGGAAAAACACCAAAGTCCCACAGAATTGCATGTGAAACAACAAAAAGCCAGAATTACATGGGAAACGCAGAAAAGTCACTTTTAATAGTTTTGTGCATTACAGCCAAACTAAGTGACAGAGCCACACAAAACCACTCTATAATGTACAAGTCGCCGCTGTGAGGCTTCCTGAGGTGGAAACTGGCACATAGGTGCTTCTGGAAGAGAATGGCAGCTTGTGTGAAAAAGCTTGTTTTCTCAGCCTGAGAAGCTCATTCAGCACACTTAGGTGGAAAAACACCAAAGTCCCACAGAATTGCATGTGAAACAAGAAAAAGCCAGAATTACATGGGAAACGCAGAAAAGTCACTTTTAATAGTTTTTTGCATTACAGCCAAACTAAGTGACAGAGCCACACCAAACCACTCTATAATGTACAAGTCGCCGCTGTGAGGCTTCCTGAGGTGGAAACTGGCACATAGGTGCTTCTGGAAGAGAATGGCAGCTTGTGTGAAAAAGCTTGTTTTCTCAGCCTGAGAAGCTCATTCAGCACACTTAGGTGGAAAAACACCAAAGTCCCACAGAATTGCATGTGAAACAAGAAAAAGCCAGAATTACATGGGAAACGCAGAAAAGTCACTTTTAATAGTTTTGTGCATTACAGCCAAACTAAGTGACAGAGCCACACCAAACCACTCTATAATGTACAAGTCGCCGCTGTGAGGCTTCCTGAGGTGGAAACTGTAAGATAGGTGCTTCTGGAAGAGAATGGCAGCTTTTGTGAAAAAGCTTGTTTTCTCAGCCTGAGAAGCTCATTCGGCACACTTAGGTGGAAAAACACCAAAGTCCCACAGAATTGCATGTGAAACAAGAAAATGCCAGAATTACATGGGAAACGCAGAAAAGTCACTTTTAATAGTTTTTTGCATTACAGCCAAACTAAGTGACAGAGCCACACCAAACCACTCTATAATGTACAACTCGCCGCTGTGAGGCTTCCTGAGGTGGAAACTGTAAGATAGGTGCTTCTGGAAGAGAATGGCAGCTTGTGTGAAAAAGCTTGTTTTCTCAGCCTGAGAAGCTCATTCGGCACACTTAGGTGGAAAAACACCAAAGTCCCACAGAATTGCATGTGAAACAAGAAAAAGCCAGAATTACATGGGAAACGCAGAAAAGTCACTTTTAATAGTTTTGTGCATTACAGCCAAACTAAGGGACACAGCCACACAAAACCACTCTATAATGTACAAGTCGCCGCTGTGAGGCTTCCTGAGGTGGAAACTGGCACATAGGTGCTTCTGGAAGAGAATGGCAGCTTGTGTGAAAAAGCTTGTTTTCTCAGCCTGAGAAGCTCATTCAGCACACTTAGGTGGAAAAACACCAAAGTCCCACAGAATTGCATGTGAAACAAGAAAAAGCCAGAATTACATGGGAAACGCAGAAAAGTCACTTTTAATAGTTTTGTGCATTACAGCCAAACTAAGTGACAGAGCCACACCAAACCACTCTATAATGTACAAGTCGCCGCTGTGAGGCTTCCTGAGGTGGAAACTGGCACATAGCTGCTTCTGGAAGAGAATGGCAGCTTGTGTGAAAAAGCTTGTTTTCTCAGCCTGAGAAGCTCATTCAGCACACTTAGGTGGAAAAACACCAAAGTCCCACAGAATTGCATGTGAAACCAGAAAAAGCCAGAATTACATGGGAAACGCAGAAAAGTCACTTTTAATAGTTTTGTGCATTACAGCCAAACTAAGTGACAGAGCCACACCAAACCACTCTATAATGTACAAGTCGCCGCTGTGAGGCTTCCTGAGGTGGAAACTGTAAGATAGGTGCTTCTGGAAGAGAATGGCAGCTTGTGTGAAAAAGCTTGTTTTCTCAGCCTGAGAAGCTCATTCAGCACACTTAGGTGGAAAAACACCAAAGTCCCACAGAATTGCATGTGAAACAACAAAAAGCCAGAATTACATGGGAAACGCAGAAAAGTCACTTTTAATAGTTTTGTGCATTACAGCCAAACTAAGTGACAGAGCCACACAAAACCACTCTATAATGTACAAGTCGCCGCTGTGAGGCTTCCTGAGGTGGAAACTGGCACATAGGTGCTTCTGGAAGAGAATGGCAGCTTGTGTGAAAAAGCTTGTTTTCTCAGCCTGAGAAGCTCATTCAGCACACTTAGGTGGAAAAACACCAAAGTCCCACAGAATTGCATGTGAAACAAGAAAAAGCCAGAATTACATGGGAAACGCAGAAAAGTCACTTTTAATAGTTTTTTGCATTACAGCCAAACTAAGTGACAGAGCCACACCAAACCACTCTATAATGTACAAGTCGCCGCTGTGAGGCTTCCTGATGTGGAAACTGGCACATAGGTGCTTCTGGAAGAGAATGGCAGCTTGTGTGAAAAAGCTTGTTTTCTCAGCCTGAGAAGCTCATTCAGCACACTTAGGTGGAAAAACACCAAAGTCCCACAGAATTGCATGTGAAACAAGAAAAAGCCAGAATTACATGGGAAACGCAGAAAAGTCACTTTTAATAGTTTTGTGCATTACAGCCAAACTAAGTGACGGAGCCACACCAAACCACTCTATAATGTACAAGTCGCCGCTGTGAGGCTTCCTGAGGTGGAAACTGTAAGATAGGTGCTTCTGGAAGAGAATGGCAGCTTGTGTGAAAAAGCTTGTTTTCTCAGCCTGAGAAGCTCATTCGGCACACTTAGGTGGAAAAACACCAAAGTCCCACAGAATTGCATGTGAAACAAGAAAAAGCCAGAATTACATGGGAAACGCAGAAAAGTCAATTTTAATAGTTTTGTGCATTACAGCCAAACTAAGTGACAAAGCCACACCAAACCACTCTATAATGTACAAGTCGCCGCTGTGAGGCTTCCTGAGGTGGAAACTGGCACATAGGTGCTTCTGGAAGAGAATGGCAGCTTGTGTGAAAAAGCTTGTTTTCTCAGCCTGAGAAGCTCATTCAGCACACTTAGGTGGAAAAACACCAAAGTCCCACAGAATTGCATGTGAAATAAGAAAAAGCCAGAATTACATGGGAAACGCAGAAAAGTCACTTTTAATAGTTTTGTGCATTACAGCCAAACTAAGTGACAGAGCCACACCAAACCACTCTATAATGTACAAGTCGCCGCTGTGAGGCTTCCTGAGGTGGAAACTGGCACATAGGTGCTTCTGGAAGAGAATGGCAGCTTGTGTGAAAAAGCTTGTTTTCTCAGCCTGAGAAGCTCATTCGGCACACTTAGGTGGAAAAACACCAAAGTCCCACAGAATTGCATGTGAAACAAGAAAAAGCCAGAATTACATGGGAAACGCAGAAAAGTCACTTTTAATAGTTTTGTGCATTACAGCCAAACTAAGTGACACAGCCACACAAAACCACTCTATAATGTACAAGTCGCCGCTGTGAGGCTTCCTGAGGTGGAAACTGGCACATAGGTGCTTCTGGAAGAGAATGGCAGCTTGTGTGAAAAAGCTTGTTTTCTCAGCCTGAGAAGCTCATTCGGCACACTTAGGTGGAAAAACACCAAAGTCCCACAGAATTGCATGTGAAACAAGAAAAAGCCAGAATTACATGGGAAACGCAGAAAAGTCACTTTTAATAGTTTTTTGCATTACAGCCAAACTAAGTGACAGAGCCACACCAAACCACTCTATAATGTACAAGTCGCCGCTGTGAGGCTTCCTGAGGTGGAAACTGGCACATAGGTGCTTCTGGAAGAGAATGGCAGCTTGTGTGAAAAAGCTTGTTTTCTCAGCCTGAGAAGCTCATTCGGCACACTTAGGTGGAAAAACACCAAAGTCCCACAGAATTGCATGTGAAACCAGAAAAAGCCAGAATTACATGGGAAACGCAGAAAAGTCACTTTTAATAGTTTTGTGCATTACAGCCAAACTAAGTGACAGAGCCACACCAAACCACTCTATAATGTACAAGTCGCCGCTGTGAGGCTTCCTGAGGTGGAAACTGTAAGATAGGTGCTTCTGGAAGAGAATGGCAGCTTGTGTGAAAAAGCTTGTTTTCTCAGCCTGAGAAGCTCATTCGGCACACTTAGGTGGAAAAACACCAAAGTCCCACAGAATTGCATGTGAAACAAGAAAAAGCCAGAATTACATGGGAAACGCAGAAAAGTCACTTTTAATAGTTTTGTGCATTACAGCCAAACTAAGGGACACAGCCACACAAAACCACTCTATAATGTACAAGTCGCCGCTGTGAGGCTTCCTGAGGTGGAAACTGGCACATAGGTGCTTCTGGAAGAGAATGGCAGCTTGTGTGAAAAAGCTTGTTTTCTCAGCCTGAGAAGCTCATTCGGCACACTTAGGTGGAAAAACACCAAAGTCAAACAGAATTGCATGTGAAACAAGAAAAAGCCAGAATTACATGGGAAACGCAGAAAAGTCACTTTTAATAGTTTTGTGCATTACAGCCAAACTAAGTGACAGAGCCACACCAAACCACTCTATACTGTACAAGTACCCGCTGTGAGGCTTCCTGAGGTGGAAACTGTCAGATAGGTGCTTCTGGAAGAGAATGGCAGCTTGTGTGAAAAAGCTTGTTTTCTCAGCCTGAGAAGCTCATTCGGCACACTTAGGTGGAAAAACACCAAAGTCCCACAGAATTGCATGTGAAACAAGAAAAAGCCAGAATTACATGGGAAACGCAGAAAAGTCACTTTTCATAGTTTTGTGCATTACAGCCAAACTAAGTGACAGAGCCACACCAAACCACTCTATAATGTACAAGTCGCCGCTGTGAGGCTTCCTGAGGTGGAAACTGGCACATAGGTGCTTCTGGAAGAGAATGGCAGCTTGTGTGAAAAAGCTTGTTTTCTCAGCCTGAGAAGCTCATTCGGCACACTTAGGTGGAAAAACACCAAAGTCCCACAGAATTGCATGTGAAACCAGAAAAAGCCAGAATTACATGGGAAACGCAGAAAAGTCACTTTTAATAGTTTTGTGCATTACAGCCAAACTAAGTGACAGAGCCACACCAAACCACTCTATAATGTACAAGTAGCCGCTGTGAGGCTTCCTGAGGTGGAAACTGGCACATAGGTGCTTCTGGAAGAGAATGGCAGCTTGTGTGAAAAAGCTTGTTTTCTCAGCCTGAGAAGCTCATTCAGCACACTTAGGTGGAAAAACACCAAAGTCCCACAGAATTGCATGTGAAACAAGAAAAAGCCAGAATTACATGGGAAACGCAGAAAAGTCACTTTTAATAGTTTTTTGCATTACAGCCAAACTAAGTGACAGAGCCACACCAAACCACTCTATAATGTACAAGTTGCCGCTGTGAGGCTTCCTGAGGTGGAAACTGGCACATAGGTGCTTCTGGAAGAGAATGGCAGCTTGTGTGAAAAAGCTTGTTTTCTCAGCCTGAGAAGCTCATTCTGCACACTTAGGTGGAAAAACACCAAAGTCCCACAGAATTGCATGTGAAACCAGAAAAAGCCAGAATTACATGGGAAACGCAGAAAAGTCACTTTTAATAGTTTTGTGCATTACAGCCAAACTAAGTGACAGAGCCACACCAAACCACTCTATAATGTACAAGTCGCCGCTGTGAGGCTTCCTGAGGTGGAAACTGGAAGATAGGTGCTTCTGGAAGAGAATGGCAGCTTGTGTGAAAAAGCTTGTTTTCTCAGCCTGAGAAGCTCATTCAGCACACTTAGGTGGAAAAACACCAAAGTCCCACAGAATTGCATGTGAAACAAGAAAAAGCCAGAATTACATGGGAAACGCAGAAAAGTCAATTTTAATAGTTTTGTGCATTACAGCCAAACTAAGTGACAAAGCCACACCAAACCACTCTATAATGTACAAGTCGCCGCTGTGAGGCTTCCTGAGGTGGAAACTGGCACATAGGTGCTTCTGGAAGAGAATGGCAGCTTGTGTGAAAAAGCTTGTTTTCTCAGCCTGAGAAGCTCATTCAGCACACTTAGGTGGAAAAACACCAAAGTCCCACAGAATTGCATGTGAAACCAGAAAAAGCCAGAATTACATGGGAAACGCAGAAAAGTCACTTTTAATAGTTTTGTGCATTACAGCCAAACTAAGTGACAGAGCCACACCAAACCACTCTATAATGTACAAGTCGCCGCTGTGAGGCTTCCTGAGGTGGAAACTGGCACATAGGTGCTTCTGGAAGAGAATGGCAGCTTGTGTGAAAAAGCTTGTTTTCTCAGCCTGAGAAGCTCATTCAGCACACTTAGGTGGAAAAACACCAAAGTCCCACAGAATTGCATGTGAAACAAGAAAAAGCCAGAATTACATGGGAAACGCAGAAAAGTCACTTTTAATAGTTTTGTGCATTACAGCCAAACTAAGTGACAGAGCCACACCAAACCACTCTATAATGTACAAGTCGCCGCTGTGAGGCTTCCTGAGGTGGAAACTGTAAGATAGGTGCTTCTGGAAGAGAATGGCAGCTTGTGTGAAAAAGCTTGTTTTCTCAGCCTGAGAAGCTCATTCAGCACACTTAGGTGGAAAAACACCAAAGTCCCACAGAATTGCATGTGAAACAACAAAAAGCCAGAATTACATGGGAAACGCAGAAAAGTCACTTTTAATAGTTTTGTGCATTACAGCCAAACTAAGTGACAGAGCCACACAAAACCACTCTATAATGTACAAGTCGCCGCTGTGAGGCTTCCTGAGGTGGAAACTGGCACATAGGTGCTTCTGGAAGAGAATGGCAGCTTGTGTGAAAAAGCTTGTTTTCTCAGCCTGAGAAGCTCATTCAGCACACTTAGGTGGAAAAACACCAAAGTCCCACAGAATTGCATGTGAAACAAGAAAAAGCCAGAATTACATGGGAAACGCAGAAAAGTCACTTTTAATAGTTTTGTGCATTACAGCCAAACTAAGTGACAGAGCCACACCAAAACCACTCCATAATGTACAAGTCGCCGCTGTGAGGCTTCCTGAGGTGGAAACTGGCACATAGGTGCTTCTGGAAGAGAATGGCAGCTTGTGTGAAAAAGCTTGTTTTCTCAGCCTGAGAAGCTCATTCAGCACACTTAGGTGGAAAAACACCAAAGTCCCACAGAATTGCATGTGAAACAAGAAAAAGCCAGAATTACATGGGAAACGCAGAAAAGTCACTTTTAATAGTTTTGTGCATTACAGCCAAACTAAGTGACAGAGCCACACCAAACCACTCTATAATGTACAAGTCGCCGCTGTGAGGCTTCCTGAGGTGGAAACTGGCACATAGGTGCTTCTGGAAGAGAATGGCAGCTTGTGTGAAAAAGCTTGTTTTCTCAGCCTGAGAAGCTCATTCGGCACACTTAGGTGGAAAAACACCAAAGTCCCACAGAATTGCATGTGAAACAAGAAAAAGCCAGAATTACATGGGAAACGCAGAAAAGTCACTTTTAATAGTTTTGTGCATTACAGCCAAACTAAGTGACAGAGCCACACAAAACCACTCTATAATGTACAAGTCGCCACTGTGAGGCTTCCTGAGGTGGAAACTGGCAGATAGGTGCTTCTGGAAGAGAATTGCAGCTTATGTGAAAAAGCTTGTTTTCTCAGCCTGAGAAGCTCATTCGGCACACTTAGGTGGAAAAACACCAAAGTCCCACAGAATTGCATGTGAAACAAGAAAAAGCCAGAATTACATGGGAAACGCAGAAAAGTCACTTTTAATAGTTTTGTGCATTACAGCCAAACTAAGTGACAGAGCCACACCAAACCACTCTATAATGTACAAGTCGCCGCTGTGAGGCTTCCTGAGGTGGAAACTGACAGATAGGTGCTTCTGGAAGAGAATGGCAGCTTGTGTGAAAAAGCTTGTTTTCTCAGCCTGAGAAGCTCATTCGGCACACTTAGGTGGAAAAACACCAAAGTCCCACAGAATTGCATGTGAAACAAGAAAAAGCCAGAATTACATGGGAAACGCAGAAAAGTCACTTTTAATAGTTTTGTGCATTACAGCCAAACTAAGTGACAGAGCCACACCAAATCCACTCTATAATGTACAAGTCGTCGCTGTGAGGCTTCCTGAGGTGGAAACTGGCACATAGGTGCTTCTGGAAGAGAATGGCAGCTTGTGTGAAAAAGCTTGTTTTCTCAGCCTGAGAAGCTCATTCGGCACACTTAGGTGGAAAAACACCAAAGTCCCACAGAATTGCATGTGAAACAAGAAAAAGCCAGAATTACATGGGAAACGCAGAAAAGTCACTTTTAATAGTTTTGTCCATTACAGCCAAACTAAGTGAGAGAGCCACACCAAACCACTTCATCCATCACTTTAATTATGCCACTGTGAAGCTTTGCAAGTCCAAAATGAATTATACTGTGGTCAAGTATTCCCTCTTTTGTCGAATAGGCGTAACTGCAGTTGGAACACAGAAAACCACTCTATAATGTAAAATTCACCACTGTGAAGCTTTCTGAGGTGGAAACTGACAGATAAGGGGCAGAACTCAGGTTGCTGATGCGTGCAACTGCATAAAGGGTGGGCCCTGGGGTGATACCAGTGGGTACTGGATTGTAGTGCAGTGTCCCTTCAGCAGTGTGAAACCACATAATTTTCCAATGATGAGACATCCACTCACCCGCCGGCTCCACTGTCTCTGCCATCAGCTGCTCGGCCTCCACGCTGTGTCTGTATGTCCTCTTCCCCTGAGGAAGAGGAATCAGGCACTGGCTGGTACTCCTCATCAGTGGTGTTGCTGTCATCCTCTGAGGAGGGTGTCCAATCATCTTCAGGATGCCGCTGTAAAGCTTCCTGAGGTGGAAACTGGCAGATAGGTGATTCTGGAAGAGAATGGCAGCTTGTGTGAAAAAGCTTGTTTTTTCAGCCTGAAGCTATTCGCACACTTAGGTGGAAAAACACCAAAGTCCCACAGAATTGCATGTGAAACAGCAAAAAGCCAGAATTACATGGGAAACGCAAAAAAGTCACTTTTAATATTTTTGTCCATTACAGCCAAACTAAGTGAGAGAGCCACACCAAACCACTCTATAATGTACAAGTCGCCGCTGTGAAGCTTCCTGAGGTGGAAACTGGCAGATAGGTGCTTCTGGAAGAGAATGGCAGCTTGTGTGAAAAAGCTTGTTTTCTCAGCCTGAGAAGCTCATTCGGCACACTTAGGTGGAAAAACACCAAAGTCCCACAGAATTACATGTGAAACAGGAAAAAGACAGAATTACATGGAAAACGCAAAAAAGTCACTTTTCATAGTTTTGTCCTTTACAGCTAAACTAAGTGAGAGAGCCACACCAAACCACTTCATCCATCACTTTAATTATGCCACTGTGAAGCTTTGCAAGTCCAAAATGAATTATTCTATGGTCAAGTATTCCCTCTTTTGTCGAAAAGGCGTAACTGCAGTTGGAACACAGAAAACCACTGTGTAATGTAAAATTCACCTTTGTGAAGCTTTCTGAGGTGGAAACTGACAGATAAGGGGCAGAACTCAGGTTGCTGATGCGTGCAACTGCATAAAGGGTGGGCCCTGGGGTGATACCAGTGGGTACTGGATTGTAGTGCAGTGTCTCTTCAGCAGTGTGAAACCACATAATTTTCCAATGATGAGACATCCACTCACCCGCCGGCTCCACTGTCTCTGCCATCAGCTGCTCGGCCTCCACCGCTGTGTCTGTATCGTCCTCTTCCCCTGAGGAAGAGGAATCAGGCACTGGCTGGTACTCCTCATCAGTGGTGTTGCTGTCATCCTCTGAGGAGGGTGTCCAATCATCTTCAGGATGCCGCTGTGAAGCTTCCTGAGGTGGAAACTGGCAGATAGGTGCTTCTGGAAGAGAATGGCAGCTTGTGTGAAAAAGCTTGTTTTCTCAGCCTGGCACACTTAGGTGGAAAAACACCAAAGTCCCACAGAATTGCATGTGAAACAGGAAAAAGCCAGAATTACATGGGAAACGCAAAAAAGTCACTTTTAATATTTTTGTCCATTACAGCCAAACTAAGTGAGAGAGCCACACCAAACCACTCTATAATGTACAAGTCGCCGCTGTGAAGCTTCCTGAGGTGGAAACTGGCAGATAGGTGCTTCTGGAAGAGAATGGCAGCTTGTGTGAAAAAGCTTGTTTTCTCAGCCTGGCACACTTAGGTGGAAAAACACCAAAGTCCCACAGAATTACATGTGAAACAGGAAAAAGACAGAATTACATGGAAAACGCAAAAAAGTCACTTTTCATAGTTTTGTCCATTACAGCTAAACTAAGTGAGAGAGCCACACCAAACCACTTCATCCATCACTTTAATTATGCCACTGTGAAGCTTTGCAAGTCCAAAATGAATTATTCTGTGGTCAAGTATTCCCTCTTTTGTCGAAAAGGCGTAACTGCAGTTGGAACACAGAAAACCACTCTATAATGTAAAATTCACCGCTGTGAAGCTTTCTGAGGTGGAAACTGACAGATAAGGGGCAGAACTCAGGTTGCTGATGCGTGCAACTGCATAAAGGGTGGGCCCTGGGGTGATACCAGTGGGTACTAGATTGTAGTGCAGTGTCTCTTCAGCAGTGTGAAACCACATTATTTTCCAATGATGAGACATCCACTCACCCGCCGGCTCCACTGTCTCTGCCATCAGCTGCTCGGCCTCCACCGCTGTGTCTGTATCGTCCTCTTCCCCTGAGGAAGAGGAATCAGGCACTGGCTGGTACTCCTCATCAGTGGTGTTGCTGTCATCCTCTGAGGAGGGTGTCCAATCATCTTCAGGATGCCGCTGTAAAGCTTCCTGAGGTGGAAACTGGCAGATAGGTGCTTCTGGAAGAGAATGGCAGCTTGTGTGAAAAAGCTTGTTTTTTCAGCCCTGCACACTTAGGTGGAAAAACACCAAAGTCCCACAGAATTGCATGTGAAACAGCAAAAAGCCAGAATTACATGGGAAACGCAAAAAAGTAACTTTTAATATTTTTGTCCATTACAGCCAAACTAAGTGAGAGAGCCACACCAAACCACTCTATAACGTACAAGTCGCCGCTGTGAAGCTTCCTGAGGTGGAAACTGGCAGATAGGTGCTTCTGGAAGAGAATGGCAGCTTGTGTGAAAAAGCTTGTTTTCTCAGCCTGGCACACTTAGGTGGAAAAACACCAAAGTCCCACAGAATTACATGTGAAACAGGAAAAAGACAGAATTACATGGAAAACGCAAAAAGTCACTTTTCATAGTTTTGTCCATTACAGCTAAACTAAGTGAGAGAGCCACACCAAACCACTTCATCCATCACTTTAATTATGCCACTGTGAAGCTTTGCAAGTCCAAAATGAATTATTCTATGGTCAAGTATTCCCTCTTTTGTCGAAAAGGCGTAACTGCAGTTGGAACACAGAAAACCACTGTATAATGTAAAAGTCACCTTTGTGAAGCTTTCTGAGGTGGAAACTGACAGATAAGGGGCAGAACTCAGGTTGCTGATGCGTGCAACTGCATAAAGGGTGGGCCCTGGGGTGATACCAGTGGGTACTGGATTGTAGTGCAGTGTCTCTTCAGCAGTGTGAAACCACATAATTTTCCAATGATGAGACATCCACTCACCCGCCGGCTCCACTGTCTCTGCCATCAGCTGCTCGGCCTCCACCGCTGTGTCTGTATCGTCCTCTTCCCCTGAGGAAGAGGAATCAGGCACTGGCTGGTACTCCTCATCAGTGGTGTTGCTGTCATCCTCTGAGGAGGGTGTCCAATCATCTTCAGGATGCCGCTGTGAAGCTTCCTGAGGTGGAAACTGGCAGATAGGTGCTTCTGGAAGAGAATGGCAGCTTGTGTGAAAAAGCTTGTTTTCTCAGCCTGGCACACTTAGGTGGAAAAACACCAAAGTCCCACAGAATTGCATGTGAAACAGGAAAAAGCCAGAATTACATGGGAAACGCAAAAAAGTCACTTTTAATATTTTTGTCCATTACAGCCAAACTAAGTGAGAGAGCCACACCAAACCACTCTATAATGTACAAGTCGCCGCTGTGAAGCTTCCTGAGGTGGAAACTGGCAGATAGGTGCTTCTGGAAGAGAATGGCAGCTTGTGTGAAAAAGCTTGTTTTCTCAGCCTGGCACACTTAGGTGGAAAAACACCAAAGTCCCACAGAATTACATGTGAAACAGGAAAAGACAGAATTACATGGAAAACGCAAAAAAGTCACTTTTCATAGTTTTGTCCATTACAGCTAAACTAAGTGAGAGAGCCACACCAAACCACTTCATCCATCACTTTAATTATGCCACTGTGAAGCTTTGCAAGTCCAAAATGAATTATTCTGTGGTCAAGTATTCCCTCTTTTGTCGAAAAGGCGTAACTGCAGTTGGAACACAGAAAACCACTCTATAATGTAAAATTCACCGCTGTGAAGCTTTCTGAGGTGGAAACTGACAGATAAGGGGCAGAACTCAGGTTGCTGATGCGTGCAACTGCATAAAGGGTGGGCCCTGGGGTGATACCAGTGGGTACTAGATTGTAGTGCAGTGTCTCTTCAGCAGTGTGAAACCACATTATTTTCCAATGATGAGACATCCACTCACCCGCCGGCTCCACTGTCTCTGCCATCAGCTGCTCGGCCTCCACCGCTGTGTCTGTATCGTCCTCTTCCCCTGAGGAAGAGGAATCAGGCACTGGCTGGTACTCCTCATCAGTGGTGTTGCTGTCATCCTCTGAGGAGGGTGTCCAATCATCTTCAGGATGCCGCTGTAAAGCTTCCTGAGGTGGAAACTGGCAGATAGGTGCTTCTGGAAGAGAATGGCAGCTTGTGTGAAAAAGCTTGTTTTTTCAGCCCTGCACACTTAGGTGGAAAAACACCAAAGTCCCACAGAATTGCATGTGAAACAGCAAAAAGCCAGAATTACATGGGAAACGCAAAAAAGTCACTTTTAATATTTTTGTCCATTACAGCCAAACTAAGTGAGAGAGCCACACCAAACCACTCTATAATGTACAAGTCGCCGCTGTGAAGCTTCCTGAGGTGGAAACTGGCAGATAGGTGCTTCTGGAAGAGAATGGCAGCTTGTGTGAAAAAGCTTGTTTTCTCAGCCTGGCACACTTAGGTGGAAAAACACCAAAGTCCCACAGAATTGCATGTGAAACAGGAAAAAGCCAGTATTACATGGGAAACACAAAAAATTCACTTTTCATAGTTTTATCCATTACAGCTAAACTAAGTGAGAGAGCCACACCAAACCACTTCATCCATCACTTTAATTATGCCACTGTGAAGCTTTGCAAGTCCAAAATGAATTATTCTGTGGTCAAGTATTCCCTCTTTTGTCGAAAGGCGTAACTGCAGTTGGAACACAGAAAACCACTCTATAATGTAAAATTCACCGCTGTGAAGCTTTCTGAGGTGGAAACTGACAGATAAGGGGCAGAACTCAGGTTGCTGATGCGTGCAACTGCATAAAGGGTGGGCCCTGGGGTGATACCAGTGGGTACTGGATTGTAGTGCAGTGTCTCTTCAGCAGTGTGAAACCACATAATTTTCCAATGATGAGACGTCCACTCACCCGCCGGCTCCACTGTCTCTGCCATCAGCTGCTCGGCCTCCACCGCTGTGTCTGTATCGTCCTCTTCCCCTGAGGAAGAGGAATCAGGCACTGGCTGGTACTCCTCATCAGTGGTGTTGCTGTCATCCTCTGAGGAGGGTGTCCCCTCATCTTCAGGAGAGGACGTGTCCTCATCTTGGGTAGAAGATGTCTCCTCCTCAAGCGCAGAGGATTTCTCCCCACCTTCCCTGACCGAGCCCATCACATACTCAAGTGCTTCATTCAGTGAATATGACCTTTTCGCCATCTTGCCAGAGAAAGAATGATCTGGGAGCTGTTAGGCTCACTTATAGCATTAGTACTGACTGCACCTGCATAAACTCCAGGACAGATTTATAAACATTGTCAGACTTTGTTTTTGTTCACCCCGAAGTCAAGATGACCTGTGATCCTTTTTTTTTTTTTTTTTGGAGAGCAGCTATTTGAGTATGTAAGGGCTATTGTGTAGTTGTGTGTGGCATTCTTTTACAAAAAGATCAAAGCTACAGGTGTTTTCAACTTGTGCATCAAAGCCAAGTTTGCCTTGGAAACTCAAAGCTCAATAGCCTGTACCAAAAGAAATTCACTGAAACTTGGAGGTATGCTACACTGTAATTTATGTCACTCTATCTTGCAAATACATATTTATAGGCACATTTTTTTTCATGCACAAACACACATCATTATCTGACATCCTTAAGATCACACCTATGTCAAAATTGTGTCATTCATTTGCTCCATTGGAGTGCAGTAAGCCATCATACGCCCCTAGTGGAAACTAAGAATATTACCTGAAATTGCTCCCTTGGCAAAAAATGGACAAATGACATAATCTGGTAGAAAACATTAAAAACTAAAATTTTCAATTGTTGAGTTTAGAATGAAAGCCATTTTACCTAAAATTATATGATTTAATACTGCACATCACAAGGAATTTTAAAAAAAATGTTGTCATGGGTTTCAATTGGCCAAAAGTGTCCATGATAGAGCCACGAGGTACAATTGGAGATATACAGTATAATATTGACATATTTAAAGAGCAGGTTTTGAAAATTAAAAAATCTGAAAAAAATCCAGACCCTTGGGCAATAACATTCCATATGCATTAACACAGCTAAAATGGCCAAAAAAAGGAAGTGAATTGGACACAAACGGCCAGCATAGAGTACAGACGGTTAATAGTTTTGTCCATTACAGCTAAACTAAGTGAGAGAGCCACACCAAACCACTCTATAATGTACAAGTCGCCGCTGTGAAGCTTCCTGAGGTGGAAACTGGCAGATAGGTGCTTCTGGAAGAGAATGGCAGCTTGTGTGAAAAAGCTTGTTTTCTCAGCCTAAGAAACTCATTTGGCACACTTAGGTGGAAATACACCAAAGTCCCACAGAATTGCATGTGATACAAGAAAAAGCCAGAATTACATGGGAAACGCAAAAGAGTCACTTTTAATAGTTTTGTGCATTACAGCCAAACTAAGTGAGAGAGCCACACCAAACCACTCTATAATGTACAAGTCGCCGCTGTGAAGCTTCCTGAGGTGGAAACTGGCAGATAGGTGCTTCTGGAAGAGAATGGCAGCTTGTGTGAAAAAGCTTGTTTTCTCAGCCTGAGAAGCTCATTCGGCACACTTAGGTGGAAAAACACCAAAGTCCCACAGAATTGCATGTGAAACAGGAAAAAGCCAGAATTACATGTGAAACGCAAAAAAGTCACTTTTAATAGTTTTGTCCATTACAGCTGAACTAAGTGAGAGAGCCACACCAAACCACTTATGCATCACTTTAATTATGCCACTGTGAAGCTTTGCAAGTCCAGAATGAATTATTCTGTGGTCAAGTGTGCCCTCTTTTGTCGAAAAAGCATAACTGCATTTGGAACACAGAAAACCACTCTATAATGTACAAGTCACCGCTGTGAAGCTTCCTTAGGTGGAAACTGGCAGATAGGTGCTTCTGGAAGAGAATGGCAGCTTGTGTGAAAAAGCTTGTTTTTTCAGCCTGGCACACTCATGTGGAAAAACACCAAAGTCCCACAGAATTGCATGTGAAAAAGGAAAAAGCCAGAATTACATGGGATACGCTAAAAAGTCACTTTTAATATTTTTGTCCATTACACCCAAACTAAGTGAGAGAGCCACACCAAACCACTCTATAATGTACAAGTCGCCGCTGTGAAGCTTCCTGAGGTGGAAACTGGCAGATAGGTGCTTCTGGAAGAGAATGGCAGCTTGTGTGAAAAAGCTTGTTTTCTCAGCCTGAGAAGCTCATTCGGCACACTTAGGTGGAAAAACACCAAAGTCCCACAGAATTGCATGTGAAACAGGAAAAAGCCAGAATTACATGGGAAACGCAAAAAAGTCACTTTTAATAGTTTTGTGCATTACAGCCAAACTAAGTGAGAGAGCCACACCAAACCACTCTATAATGTACTAGTCACCGCTGTGAAGCTTCCTGAGGTGGAAACTGGCAGATAGGTGCTTCTGGAAGACAATGGCAGCTTAAATGAAAAAGCTTCTTTTCTCAGCTGTTGTTCGACGTCATCCCGAGCACATGGTTACTTATCATATGGCGAATTAAAGGCCCCTGCACGCATTTAAAGCAAGGAGACCTGTTTTGTTAAATGTGCATTAATATTTGTATCGTTTTGGCCTCCTGAATGGCTCCAGGTTTAAAAAGTCAAGTTAAAAAGTATTTAAATAGACATGACAAGGTTTTAATCAATTCAATATTTATTAGGAATGGTCAAAATGTATAATAGATAAGCTGGGAAAGTGCAATGTAGCAGCAGCATTACACACAGTAACAACACACAGACATATCAAAAAAATCAACATAGAATGCAATATAAAAAATGGATAAATAACCAGTATAATTGCAGTGCAAACTAAAAATAAAAAATATAAGGTGCAGTGAACAGATGAAACATATAAGGTGCTTGGATAATAGTACAGTAAATATTTAAAAAAAAAAAACTTTTAATGTCTTTTTAAACTCTTCTCAGCCAGCCACAGCTCCACAGTCTTCCCTTCATAGAAAGCACAGAAGTGCTCTCCCCCATATTGGCTGTGGCCAAAGTCTTTCTGCTGTGGCTGGCCACAGAGTTGGCAGATCCGCAGTTTGTGGGGCTTCCTCACTTTCCCACCTGGTTTCTCTGGTTTCTCATGCCTCTGTTTGAGGTTCCAGGCTGTTGTTCTGGGGAGCTTCTGTAGCTCACCAGGGCCAAGCTGTTCCCTGATCTACTCTTGCACTGTGTGTCCTCCAGGGCCCTCTTCCACAGCACAAAAGTATTGGCCCTTGAGGTAAGTGTGGCCACCATCCACCGTGCATGCTTGGCCACGGATGTTGCAGGGGTCACCAGGTTTGTGCTGTGGCTTTCCCCTGGTACTTTGGAGGACTTTTTTGTCTTTTGCTGCTTTAATTTTGCGCCTGTACACAGTGCAACGGGTGGGCTTGCTGGTCCCCGCCACTGGCTCTGCTGCCTGAAGCCGTCAAGGAGAGGAGCTGGAGGAGGAGGAGGAGGAGGAGGATGTGCAGTCGTAGTCCACTTAAATACAAATACAATACAGAACTCTGTTAGTCAAGGTACATAGAAACACAGATGCAGTTTAACAAAGTATATTTCTAACAAACCTAATGAAGTGACGTGTTTGGTTTTCCGCGTTGCTTTTCTGCCTTCCATTCTGTCCAACTAAACCCTCAGCACCCCCTGTTGTTTTACAGTGTCCATTTGAGGCCCATTCTCACCTAGTCTCTAGGTAAACCTTTGAACCTGACCCTGGGTTGACCCCTTGACCCTAGTTTTAAGTGAGGAGAGGGAATGATGTATTGTGTGACTGTTACCTGTGGGAATTTAGTGATATCAGGCACCTAGTCTAGATACCTAGTCTTCCCTATATTTATTTAATTTCTTAAAGACCGAAAGAAGCAGGAGAAAGCATTGGTTTAAAAAAGAAAAGTTTATTTAAAACAAAAACAATTAAGACAGCAATATACAACTATATAGATATATATTGGAATTTCCCCATTGTGGGACAAATAAAGGAATATCTTATATAAGACAACTATATACACAATATTTATTTAGCAAACATAATTGACAAACTAAATACACTATATACACAATATTTACAAATCCCTCCCTCCCAAACACACACACACACACACACACACACACACACACACACACACACACACACACAAAAAGCGTTCGCTCAGAGAGGGGGAGCCGCCCCATCACTCACTCACACACACACACACACACACACACAAAAGTGAAGTGTTCGCTCAGGCAGGGGGGCTGCTCCATCACGCCCCTTCACCTCTGCCAGCCACTGCTCCACAGTTCTCCCTTTCCCCTCGGCCCGGGAGCAGAAGGTCTCCTTCTTGTAGCGGCTGTGGCCAAACGCCCGCGTCTTCGGTTGGCCACTGCGCCTGCAGTTAAAGTGGGAGACCTTCTTTGCTGGTTTTAAGTGTTCTCCCAGCTCCCGGCACAACGCTCTTTCTCCTCCTGGAGCTTGCGCCTCCAGGCGGTGTTCCTTGGCACTGGTGGAGCAGTGGCAGCTGTGGCTGTGGAGGGGATGTCACCGGCCTCCGCGCTGACGCTGGTGGACAGGACGGCGTCCGCGCTGGAGGCTTGTGGGGTGGCTGATGAGGAGGAGGAGGAGGCAGTGGAGGAGCTGGCGACGATGAGGTCCAGGACCAGAAGCGTCCGTGGGCAGGCGGTGCTGGAGGGGCTGGTCTGGCTGCTCAGGCTGCTGCAGCACAGTCGGTGGGGCAGGCAGGGGCTCCGCTGCAGTCTGGGGAGTGCTGGGCCCCAGGACTGCAATGGCGATGGTGTCCCTCATCATGGCCTTGCTCCTCTGGTTGTGCCTTAAAAAACAGAATGTAACAAATGCACATTAGTAATCATGACATCACACACACACACTCACACAGTGCCACTTCAAATCAGATGTGAGAGAAAGGATCAGGTCTTACCATTGCGTCAGGGTCCGCCGATTGACATCATATAGCTGGATGCGGGTGCTCGTCATGAGGGCTGCACAACTATAAACATTCTCGCGAATTGTTAGATAGTCCCTCATGACGGCACCCCAGCGAGGAATCCAGACCCCGGCAATCTTCCTGCCCTCGCTGCAGTGGAGGATGCTGAGGTCCAGCAGGACAGCCTCCACAAGCCTCGACACATCGGGAGACTGCGCCGCTCCCGCCCCCTTGCCCAGGACCGCACTACATAGACAGAGAGAGAGAGAGGAGAGAGAGAGAGAGAGAGAGATGAGTCAGTGAGTTAATTAGTGACTGACAGGACAGGACAAGAACCAAAAAAAGCTTGGAAATTTATTGTGACTGCTTACCGCTTCACACTATCCACACCCCTGGCATGTGAGCGTGCCGCTGGGTGGTCCGGAATCGGCCTTGGACAAGCCGGCCCTGGTGACGGGGGGGGGGAATTTGACCGCTGCCTTGTCCCAATCACTCAACTTCAGCCAGAGAGCGGTGATCTCTCTGGCTTGCCTGGGAGTGACGTAGCGGCGGTGGCGCAGTTCCACGAGGGCCTGGGCCAGGGCCACGACGTGCTGGTAGCTGCCTCCACCTGGCCCGATAACATCCTCCTCCTCCTCCTCCTCCTCCTCCTCCCCAGCCTGCTGCACCTCCATTTGGTCCACGCGGGTGAGGTTTGAGGACTGAAGGAGAGCGCTGTGGTGTTCGAGGAGACGAATCTCCTCTGGTTCCTCCTCCTCGAACTCTTCATCACTGCCCCCCCACCCCCCCGGCTTCGTCCTCATCAGTCCCTCCTGGAGCGTCAGGATCATCCAGGTCCTTCTGCAGCACAGCGCCCGTCTGGGAGAACAGGTACTCCACCCCAATGAGTTCCCCTGTGGGCACACAGAGACACAGATGTTAAATGACAGACACCTAAGACAGGTGTTAAACGTTACCGTTACCTCAGACAGATTTATGACTTACCTGTGTACTCCCTGGGCATGGTGTACGTGTCGACCAGCGTGAGCCCAAGAAGCTCTTGGGTCAGCTGGTCGAAGCTGTGCTGCAGCTGGGCACTGTAGCAACGCAGCGCCGACCTCTGTCCTCCCTCGATTCTCGTTCCACCGCACCAGGCCCTCCAGCAGGTACACCTGGAAGTGTACATCACTTGCAGATTGTCCTAAGCAGAAACAAAGCAACACAGTTAGTGTGAGGACAAATAAACACACAAATACATAATTGAGTCTGTGTTGTAAACCACACATGTACTTACCTGGGATGAAGCGGCACAGGTGCAGGTGGAACGATTCCAGGGAAGTGGAGCCTCGGCCGCACCGGTAGACGGGGAGCCTCACCCCGCCTTTGGTGAGCTCTCCCGTCTTGGTGTAGAGGTCCACTCCCGCAGGGTCCTGGATGCAGTCGAGGTGTCGGCGCTGCGTGCTCCAGATCTCCTCCATTCGGGCGCGGTCGATCAAAGGGACGCCCATGCTGTCCGTCACGTGCCAGAAGGTGTCCAGCACCTCTTGGACCAGCCGCTCCGTCTCCACTGCACCCCTGGTGCGGCGCCGGCAGTGACGGGCGAGCTCCTTGGCGGACAGCTTGACCTCCTGGGCGTCCCTCCCCTCCTCGGACTGCTTGGCTCCTCTCAGGCGGGACACGTCTTCGGCGTCCCACTCAAAAATGGCGAAGGAGAGCCTCGCCATGAAGAGGCCGTAGAGCTGGTGGCTGTCGGTGGTCACCCCTCTGGCGAAACGCCGCATGAGGTGCCACACGTCGAGCCTGACGACCAGCTCGTGCCACTCGTGGAACAGCTTGGACGTTTGACACTGTCCCACGGTGGCACAGCAGTCCCGGTCCACGTACAGGACCCTTGGAGGGGCCTTCCCGGCTTCGCGGTACCATGCCATGTCGACAAGTCCGCCCCCCTCAGCTGCGGTGAGGACGGACATGAGCACCTGCCCGTACTCATTGCCGACGTTGGTGACCCAGGCGGCCGTCCCGGCAGCACCGCCCGCAAGCTTTTTGGTGATCTGTGTGACACAGCAACACAACAACATTCAGACACATGACAAAACAAACATTACACTGGGTACACGGCACGCTGTGGTGGATAACAAAACCTACCTTCTTGGTGGAGTCCATCTTCAAAAGATCACCAAAGATGGAAGTGACTCTGGCTCTCGTCTCGTCGAGCCTCGTCAAGGCGTCCCTGACGTAGACGTTGATGAGCCAGAGCACTGTGGGCACCGGGTGCATGGTTGGGAGCGACGACGCCGCCAGCGGCGCAGCGCCCGGTACCCGAAGCTTGCGGAGCACGGAAAGGTACAGCATCGACCGCGCCATCCACTCTCTGGTGTGCTGCTCCACCAGAGAGGCACGGAGGCGAGACGCACTGTTGCCCAAAGTGCGCTCCTTCATGAGCCCGATCACAGCTCTGTCGCAGGACAACCTGGGAGGGGAAAGAGGTGATCAGAGGTTACTGGAGAAAACCACAGAAATACATTACTGTTGCTGTTACTGTTTACATTACTTACTTGTACGTGAGAACTGCTGGAAACTGCTCACGATGGGCCATGTCCAGCTGTCCCAAGATGTCCTGCGACCATCCCGGCATCTTCTTGTGACAGGAGCTGCATTCCAGGTACTCCGTGCCCATGAAGTACCAGCAGCTCCTGTCCAAGACCCTCCTCACCGTCTTGTAGAGGCCAGCTCCCGCAAGCTTGCCCCCACAGGCGACGATGGGGCAGCGGAGGTGGTACGCCCACATCCTGTAGGGCACCCACAGGAAAAAGGGACTCTGGAAAAAGGGGTGGGCTGTGGCGGGTGGCTGGGTGTAGAGGGGCCGGGCACCTGGTGGGTGCCACCACAGGCGGAGTTCAGATGTGAGGACACCCTGCCCGTTGGGTGCCCTCCTGAACAGTGCCCGGCCCACCCAGTCGTGCTGCTCTTCGGGGAGCGTCAGCCTCCAGCCACGTGGTAGCAGCTGAAACACACAGCAGTGTCAGACCGTTAGTGTACTGAACACAGACACACACACACACTACAACACAATATGTCATCACTGAGCATACCTGTGCGCCGGGGCCTGACCTCTCCCCACAGGTGTTGTCCTGAAGGGGACGTTCCGGTGGCTGGGAGAGAGAGAAGGGGGGGCACGGCTGATGGGGCATCCCTGCACGGGTCGACCTCCATGGCGGCAGCGAGCAGGTCAGCATCCGAGGGTCCATCCTGGGGACCAACAGCGTCCAGGGGTGGTTGTGGTGGTTGTGCTGCCAGGGCTGCCTTCTCTGCATCCCGGGCCTGCACATATTTTTTTAAGTCCACCAACCTGGACGCTTTGGCTGTGGGTGCCGCCTGCCTCACAAACTGTACATAGCTAAAAAAGAGAACAGAAATGCAATGGGTAAAAAAGTCACGCACACACACAGACACACATACACACACAGACACACAACACACACAGACACACACAGACACACACAGACACACACACACACACACACACACACACACACACACACACACACACACACACACACACACACAAACAAACAAACAACTTACCTTGCCCGCTCACGGTCCGTCGACTCGTACAGGGTCTTGTAGGTCAGGTCACTATGAACACCGAACCCCACCAGCGTGTCGTCCACGCCCCTCATGGTCTGGGGACTGCCCTCGAGCATCCTACGCCTGTCGATGGCTGCCACCATCGGCGGGAACAGCCTGGCGTAGGAGACGAGGGCGTCTTTGTGCACCATGAGGGCATTCTGCTGACTAGTGCCCCCTTTGTCTCTCTCTCCCTCGTGGGACACACAGATGGTGACTGCGTATCCCACGTCATTCTCCAGCAGCCACCGGAACGTCTGACCACGGTACTGGCCGAGCTGCAGCTCGCTCTCGGCCAGCACCTGATGGTGATCGGTGGGGTTACCTCCCTTCTGCACCACCCTGTCTCTTGCCTCAGAGCGCACCAGCTCAGGGGTCTTAACCACCACCAGGGCAGTGGCAGAGGCAGAGGCCCCCCCTCTGGCGGCGGCTCAAGGCCAGCGCCTCCTGAGAGGCCCGCAGGGTCAGGTCAAGGTTTGCCTCAAAGCGGAAAATAGGCTGCATTTTCTAGAAAGACAAGAAATAAGATTTAAGTCAGTAATCTGCTACACATGCACTGTTTACATCCTACTGACAGTCTATTACTGTACTCAATGATACTGTGCCCATTCATTAACATACATTCAACATCAGGCGTCCTGTTTACACATTTAAACCATATTTACACTTTGAATTTTGACTTCAAACTGTAGTAACTACATCTACAGGGTCTAAGGAAGATAATCAGGTAGTCTGTTTAAAGATTAAATACATTGTGAGAGATCGCCAGCCCTCAGAAAAGTAGTAACTAAAATGACCTCATTCACCTCCTTGTTTTTAGCTAGCAAAATCACGGCTGGTCTGTTTACACATTTAAACCATATTTACACTTCAAATTTTGACTCCACCTCGTTGTACCAGCATACCAAGGGTCTTAAGAAGTGAGCCAAGTTGTCTCATCACGTTTTTAAAGCGTTTCCAGAGATCGTCAGCTCATCACAGCAGTGGCTAAATGCTCATTCATTTCCAACGCTTAGCATGCTAATAGCGATTTATATGCTAACGCATCTAAAGCACAGTTAAACTTTAAATATCAACTCCACACAATAGCAGTACAATATCCTAGGTCTCAACAAGTAAACCCAGTATGGGAATATTATTTTAAACACATTTCACCGATCGGTAATGACATCGGCGGCAGTCCTAACTTACGCTAACGTTACATTGGCTCGCTGTTTCACTGCTAACTGATTACTGTATAATATATAAGCTGCCTTTTCAATGTAGCACATAATTTTACAAACAATAAAGTTTGTCTAACCATATAATATTGTGTGAATGTCCGTCCGTCCGCTCACTCAAACGCCGCTCAGTCCGAATGAATGAATGACACTGACCGTGGCTGTGGCTTTGGGGGTGGGCGGGACATGCGGCGAGCTGTCGAATCACAGCACAGCACCCAAATGGAACAGACCAATGGGGTTGACCTGGCCTTCACCCATTGGCCTGTTCCATTTGAGCATGAGCCAATGATAGCCTCTGAAATCGGTAGGTGGGGACATTTATGTGGAACACAGGTACAGAGACGAAGGCTGTCCCAGAGAGCGCTCCCCCAGCGTTCTTCTCTGTTTTGGTCGGCACCCGCGCATGCGCACTAGAGCGCAAAAGACGCGCGGTCGACGTGCGGAACGGCACTCCCGCTCGCCGGTTCGAATCCCGACGGAGGCAAACTGCGAAACGCGTGCATAGCGTCGAAATGTCTTCTCTAAATATAAAAAAATGATTAAAACATGCTTGGAACCGTTGTATAGAGTCTATAAATGATAATGAATTTGCATATTTCCAAGGCCAGGCAATGCAATAATAAATGGATTTTTCATTTACAGTACGGTTTATCTCCTGTGTCTTCATTTTATTGAGAATATGTATCATCAGTGTTTATTGAGAATATGTATCATCAGTGTTTATTGCTTTAAATTTGATATAGGACAAGAGAACAATGATACCAGTATAAAATGATGACAATTTATTTGAAATATGAAGTCAGATGTCCAGGATACAGGACAGTGCAGCATATCAGTGTGGAAAGGGCTTTACAAATAAAATACAATTCTCAGTAAAAAAGGGTAAATAAATTATTTATGTATAAATTAAAGTTACATGCTGTGTATGATTTGTTTCCCCTTTTTCTTCAGTGAAATAAATATCAATTAAATATATTGTTGTTGTGTTCTGCATCTTCACAACAACAACATCAAACACAGCAGAAGTACAGAGCAAAATAGATTATTTAAACTACAATCCAATAATAATAATAATAATAATAATAATAATAATAATAAATGGTGATGCAGAACAGAGCAGTGGCACAAGGCAATCACAGCAGGCAGACACATAGTATAAGAGCTCAGCACAGATATGCATGGATACATAACACAGGGGCATT
This sequence comes from Dicentrarchus labrax, assembly GCF_905237075.1. Taxonomy (NCBI): domain Eukaryota; kingdom Metazoa; phylum Chordata; class Actinopteri; family Moronidae; genus Dicentrarchus; species Dicentrarchus labrax. Next base: position 57,663 of record NW_026136877.1, on the reverse strand, counting down.
ACAGTGTGAAGTACCTGTACATACAAGGCTTTTTATTTTTTTGGCAGCAACAGAGCCAGTGGCAACAGCAGATGAACCAGCACAAATGGCAGTCCGATATCTTGCGTCGCAGCTACTGGATGTAACTGATGTAACAGTGATCACATTAATGAACATACCCACATGTCCAAAATATAAAAAATAAAAAAACTTGTCAGTGCATAGAATCAGAACAGCACAGAGGCATGACAGCGTGTTATACAGGTGTGAATGGGACACACAATGATTTCCCCCCCCTTAAACCATATGACAGGCAGCAGACACACAGCAGGCCTATAAGACTTGTCAGTGCATAGAATCAGAACAGCACAGAGGCATGACAGCGTGTTATACAGGTGTGAATGGGACACACATTTTTTTCCAAGCAGAGTGTCACTGTGCTGTAGAAGAGTTGTGGCAGGGTGGGTGGACCGGTGTTGGTAGAAAGCCTCCACACTGCGGCAAAGTCCCGGTCCTTGTGGAGGGGAAAGTCAATGTCTTTTAAAAAAAAACACACACACACAACACTGCAAACAACTATATACACCTGCCCCAGCAAGAGTGCGAAATCAGTCCGGGGCTCGATTGCATGTGAAACAGGAAAAAGCCAGAATTACATGGGAAACGCTAAAAAGTCACTTTTAATAGTTTTGTCCATTACAGCCAAACTAAGTGAGAGAGCCACACCAAACCACTCTATAATGTACAAGTCGCCGCTGTGAAGCTTCCTGAGGTCGAAACTGGCAGATAGGTGCTTCCAGAAGAGAATGGCAGCTTGTGTGAAAAAGCTTGTTTTCTCAGCCTGAGAAGCTCATTCAGCACACTTAGTTGGAAAAACACCAAAGTCCCACAGAATTGCATGTGAAAAAGGAAAAAGCCAGAATTACATGGGAAAAGCAAAAAAGTCAATTTTAATATTTTTGTTCATTACAGCCAAACTAAGTGAGAGAGCCACACCAAACCACTTATGCATCACTTTAATTATGCCACTGTGAAGCTTTGCAAGTCCAGAATGAATTATTCTGTGGTCAAGTGTGCCCTCTTTTGTCGAAAAAGCGTAACTGCATTTGGAAGACAGAAAACCACTCTATAATGTACAAGTCACCGCTGTGAAGCTTCCTGAGGTGGAAACTGGCAGATAGGTGCTTCTGGAAGAGAATGGCAGCTTGTGTGAAAAAGCTTGTTTTCTCAGCCTGAGAAGCTCATTCAGCACACTTAGTTGGAAAAACACCAAAGTCCCACAGAATTGCATGTGAAAAAGGAAAAAGCCAGAATTACATGGGAAAAGCAAAAAAGTCAATTTTAATATTTTTGTTCATTACAGCCAAACTAAGTGAGAGAGCCACACCAAACCACTTATGCATCACTTTAATTATGCCACTGTGAAGCTTTGCAAGTCCAGAATGAATTATTCTGTGGTCAAGTGTGCCCTCTTTTGTCGAAAAAGCGTAACTGCATTTGGAACACAGAAAACCACTCTATAATGTACAAGTCACCGCTGTGAAGCTTCCTTAGGTGGAAACTGGCAGATAGGTGCTTCCAGAAGAGAATGGCAGCTTGTGTGAAAAAGCTTGTTTTTTCAGCCTGATGCACACTCAGGTGGAAAAACACCAAAGTCCCACAGAATTGCATGTGAAAAGGAAAAAGCCAGAATTACATGGGATACGCAAAAAGTCACTTTTAATAGTTTTGTCCATTACAGCCAAACTAAGTGAGAGAGCCACACCAAACCACTCTATAATGTACAAGTCGCCGCTGTGAAGCTTCCTGAGGTGGAAACTGGCAGATAGGTGCTTCTGGAAGACAATGGCAGCTTAAATGAAAAAGCTTCTTTTCTCAGCTGTTGTTCGACGTCATCCCGAGCACATGGTTACTTATCATATGGCGAATTAAAGGCACCTGCACGCATTTAAAGCAAGGAGACCTGTTTTGTTAAATGTGCATTAATATTTGTATCGTTTTGGCCTCCTGAATGGCTCCAGGTTTAAAAAGTCAAGTTAAAAAGTATTTAAATAGACATGACAAGGTTTTAATCAATTCAATATTTATTAGGAATGGTCAAAATGTATAATAGATAAGCTGGGAAAGTGCAATGTAGCAGCAGCATTACACACAGTAACAACACACAGACATATCAAAAAAATCAACATAGAATGCAATATAAAAAATGGATAAATAACCAGTATAATTGCAGTGCAAACTAAAAATAAAAAATATAAGGTGCAGTGAACAGATGAAACATATAAGGTGCTTGGATAATAGTACAGTAAATATTTAAAAAAAAAAAACTTTTAATGTCTTTTTAAACTCTTCTCAGCCAGCCACAGCTCCACAGTCTTCCCTTCATAGAAAGCACAGAAGTGCTCTCCCCCTATATTGGCTGTGGCCAAAGTCTTTCTGCTGTGGCTGGCCACAGAGTTGGCAGATCCGCAGTTTGTGGGGCTTCCTCACTTTCCCACCTGGTTTCTCTGGTTTCTCATGCCTCTGTTTGAGGTTCCAGGCTGTTGTTCTGGGGAGCTTCTGTAGCTCACCAGGGCCAAGCTGTTCCCTGATCTACTCTTGCACTGTGCGTCCTCCAGGGCCCTCTTCCACAGCACAAAAGTATTGGCCCTTGAGGTAAGTGTGGCCACCATCCACCGTGCATGCTTGGCCACGGATGTTGCAGGGGTCACCAGGTTTGTGCTGTGGCTTTCCCCTGGTACTTTGGAGGACTTTTTTGTCTTTTGCTGCTTTAATTTTGCGCCTGTACACAGTGCAACGGGTGGGCTTGCTGGTCCCCGCCACTGGCTCTGCTGCCTGAAGCCGTCAAGGAGAGGAGCTGGAGGAGGAGGAGGAGGAGGAGGATGTGCAGTCGTAGTCCACTTAAATACAAATACAATACAGAACTCTGTTAGTCAAGGTACATAGAAACACAGATGCAGTTTAACAAAGTATATTTCTAACAAACCTAATGAAGTGACGTGTTTGGTTTTCCGCGTTGCTTTTCTGCCTTCCATTCTGTCCAACTAAACCCTCAGCACCCCCTGTTGTTTTACAGTGTCCATTTGAGGCCCATTCTCACCTAGTCTCTAGGTAAACCTTTGAACCTGACCCTGGGTTGACCCCTTGACCCTAGTTTTAAGTGAGGAGAGGGAATGATGTATTGTGTGACTGTTACCTGTGGGAATTTAGTGATATCAGGCACCTAGTCTAGATACCTAGTCTTCCCTATATTTATTTAATTTCTTAAAGACCGAAAGAAGCAGGAGAAAGCATTGGTTTAAAAAAGAAAAGTTTATTTAAAACAAAAACAATTAAGACAGCAATATACAACTATATAGATATATATTGGAATTTCCCCATTGTGGGACAAATAAAGGAATATCTTATATAAGACAACTATATACACAATATTTATTTAGCAAACATAATTGACAAACTAAATACACTATATACACAATATTTACAAATCCCTCCCTCCCAAACACACACACACACACACACACACACACACACACACACACACAAAAAGCGTTCGCTCAGAGAGGGGAGCCGCCCCATCACTCACTCACACACACACACACACAAAGTGAAGTGTTCGCTCAGGCAGGGGGGGCTGCTCCATCACGCCCCTTCACCTCTGCCAGCCACTGCTCCACAGTTCTCCCTTTCCCCTCGGCCCGGGAGCAGAAGGTCTCCTTCTTGTAGCGGCTGTGGCCAAACGCCCGCGTCTTCGGTTGGCCACTGCGCCTGCAGTTAAAGTGGGAGACCTTCTTTGCTGGTTTTAAGTGTTCTCCCAGCTCCCGGCACAACGCTCTTTCTCCTCCTGGAGCTTGCGCCTCCAGGCGGTGTTCCTTGGCACTGGTGGAGCAGTGGCAGCTGTGGCTGTGGAGGGGATGTCACCGGCCTCCGCGCTGACGCTGGTGGACAGGACGGCGTCCGCGCTGGAGGCTTGTGGGGTGGCTGATGAGGAGGAGGAGGAGGCAGTGGAGGAGCTGGCGACGATGAGGTCCAGGACCAGAAGCGTCCGTGGGCAGGCGGTGCTGGAGGGGCTGGTCTGGCTGCTCAGGCTGCTGCAGCACAGTCGGTGGGGCAGGCAGGGGCTCCGCTGCAGTCTGGGGAGTGCTGGGCCCCAGGACTGCAATGGCGATGGTGTCCCTCATCATGGCCTTGCTCCTCTGGTTGTGCCTTAAAAAACAGAATGTAACAAATGCACATTAGTAATCATGACATCACACACACACACTCACACAGTGCCACTTCAAATCAGATGTGAGAGAAAGGATCAGGTCTTACCATTGCGTCAGGGTCCGCCGATTGACATCATATAGCTGGATGCGGGTGCTCGTCATGAGGGCTGCACAACTATAAACATTCTCGCGAATTGTTAGATAGTCCCTCATGACGGCACCCCAGCGAGGAATCCAGACCCCGGCAATCTTCCTGCCCTCGCTGCAGTGGAGGATGCTGAGGTCCAGCAGGACAGCCTCCACAAGCCTCGACACATCGGGAGACTGCGCCGCTCCCGCCCCCCTTGCCCAGGACCGCACTACATAGACAGAGAGAGAGAGAGAGAGAGAGAGAGAGAGAGAGAGTGAGTCAGTGAGTTAATTAGTGACTGACAGGACAGGACAAGAACCAAAAAAAGCTTGGAAATTTATTGTGACTGCTTACCGCTTCACACTATCCACACCCCTGGCATGTGAGCGTGCCGCTGGGTGGTCCGGAATCGGCCTTGGACAAGCCGGCCCTGGTGACGGGGGGGGGGGAATTTGACCGCTGCCTTGTCCCAATCACTCAACTTCAGCCAGAGAGCGGTGATCTCTCTGGCTTGCCTGGGAGTGACGTAGCGGCGGTGGCGCAGTTCCACGAGGGCCTGGGCCAGGGCCACGACGTGCTGGTAGCTGCCTCCACCTGGCCCGATAACATCCTCCTCCTCCTCCTCCTCCTCCTCCTCAGCCTGCTGCACCTCCATTTGGTCCACGCGGGTGAGGTTTGAGGACTGAAGGAGAGCGCTGTGGTGTTCGAGGAGACGAATCTCCTCTGGTTCCTCCTCCTCGAACTCTTCATCACTGCCCCCCACCCCCCCGGCTTCGTCCTCATCAGTCCCTCCTGGAGCGTCAGGATCATCCAGGTCCTTCTGCAGCACAGCGCCCGTCTGGGAGAACAGGTACTCCACCCCAATGAGTTCCCCTGTGGGCACACAGAGACACAGATGTTAAATGACAGACACCTAAGACAGGTGTTAAACGTTACCGTTACCTCAGACAGATTTATGACTTACCTGTGTACTCCCTGGGCATGGTGTACGTGTCGACCAGCGTGAGCCCAAGAAGCTCTTGGGTCAGCTGGTCGAAGCTGTGCTGCAGCTGGGCACTGTAGCAACGCAGCGCCGACCTCTGTCCTCCCTCGATTCTCGTTCCACCGCACCAGGCCCTCCAGCAGGTACACCTGGAAGTGTACATCACTTGCAGATTGTCCTAAGCAGAAACAAAGCAACACAGTTAGTGTGAGGACAAATAAACACACAAATACATAATTGAGTCTGTGTTGTAAACCACACATGTACTTACCTGGGATGAAGCGGCACAGGTGCAGGTGGAACGATTCCAGGGAAGTGGAGCCTCGGCCGCACCGGTAGACGGGGAGCCTCACCCCGCCTTTGGTGAGCTCTCCCGTCTTGGTGTAGAGGTCCACTCCCGCAGGGTCCTGGATGCAGTCGAGGTGTCGGCGCTGCGTGCTCCAGATCTCCTCCATTCGGGCGCGGTCGATCAAAGGGACGCCCATGCTGTCCGTCACGTGCCAGAAGGTGTCCAGCACCTCTTGGACCAGCCGCTCCGTCTCCACTGCACCCCTGGTGCGGCGCCGGCAGTGACGGGCGAGCTCCTTGGCGGACAGCTTGACCTCCTGGGCGTCCCTCCCCTCCTCGGACTGCTTGGCTCCTCTCAGGCGGGACACGTCTTCGGCGTCCCACTCAAAAATGGCGAAGGAGAGCCTCGCCATGAAGAGGCCGTAGAGCTGGTGGCTGTCGGTGGTCACCCCTCTGGCGAAACGCCGCATGAGGTGCCACACGTCGAGCCTGACGACCAGCTCGTGCCACTCGTGGAACAGCTTGGACGTTTGACACTGTCCCACGGTGGCACAGCAGTCCCGGTCCACGTACAGGACCCTTGGAGGGGCCTTCCCGGCTTCGCGGTACCATGCCATGTCGACAAGTCCGCCCCCCTCAGCTGCGGTGAGGACGGACATGAGCACCTGCCCGTACTCATTGCCGACGTTGGTGACCCAGGCGGCCGTCCCGGCAGCACCGCCCGCAAGCTTTTTGGTGATCTGTGTGACACAGCAACACAACAACATTCAGACACATGACAAAACAAACATTACACTGGGTACACGGCACGCTGTGGTGGATAACAAAACCTACCTTCTTGGTGGAGTCCATCTTCAAAAGATCACCAAAGATGGAAGTGACTCTGGCTCTCGTCTCGTCGAGCCTCGTCAAGGCGTCCCTGACGTAGACGTTGATGAGCCAGAGCACTGTGGGCACCGGGTGCATGGTTGGGAGCGACGACGCCGCCAGCGGCGCAGCGCCCGGTACCCGAAGCTTGCGGAGCACGGAAAGGTACAGCATCGACCGCGCCATCCACTCTCTGGTGTGCTGCTCCACCAGAGAGGCACGGAGGCGAGACGCACTGTTGCCCAAAGTGCGCTCCTTCATGAGCCCGATCACAGCTCTGTCACAGGACAACCTGGGAGGGGAAAGAGGTGATCAGAGGTTACTGGAGAAAACCACAGAAATACATTACTGTTGCTGTTACTGTTTACATTACTTACTTGTACGTGAGAACTGCTGGAAACTGCTCACGATGGGCCATGTCCAGCTGTCCCAAGATGTCCTGCGACCATCCCGGCATCTTCTTGTGACAGGAGCTGCATTCCAGGTACTCCGTGCCCATGAAGTACCAGCAGCTCCTGTCCAAGACCCTCCTCACCGTCTTGTAGAGGCCAGCTCCCGCAAGCTTGCCCCCACAGGCGACGATGGGGCAGCGGAGGTGGTACGCCCACATCCTGTAGGGCACCCACAGGAAAAAGGGACTCTGGAAAAAGGGGTGGGCTGTGGCGGGTGGCTGGGTGTAGAGGGGCCGGGCACCTGGTGGGTGCCACCACAGGCGGAGTTCAGATGTGAGGACACCCTGCCCGTTGGGTGCCCTCCTGAACAGTGCCCGGCCCACCCAGTCGTGCTGCTCTTCGGGGAGCGTCAGCCTCCAGCCACGTGGTAGCAGCTGAAACACACAGCAGTGTCAGACCGTTAGTGTACTGAACACAGACACACACACACACTACAACACAATATGTCATCACTGAGCATACCTGTGCGCCGGGGCCTGACCTCTCCCCACAGGTGTTGTCCTGAAGGGGACGTTCCGGTGGCTGGGAGAGAGAGAAGGGGGGGCACGGCTGATGGGGCATCCCTGCACGGGTCGACCTCCATGGCGGCAGCGAGCAGGTCAGCATCCGAGGGTCCATCCTGGGGACCAACAGCGTCCAGGGGTGGTTGTGGTGGTTGTGCTGCCAGGGCTGCCTTCTCTGCATCCCGGGCCTGCACATATTTTTTTAAGTCCACCAACCTGGACGCTTTGGCTGTGGGTGCCGCCTGCCTCACAAACTGTACATAGCTAAAAAAGAGAACAGAAATGCAATGGGTAAAAAAGTCACGCACACACACAGACATACACACACAGACACAGATACACACACAGACACACACACACACACACACACACAGACACACACACACACACACACACACACACACACACACACACACACACACACACAAACAAACAAACAAACAACTTACCTTGCCCGCTCACGGTCCGTCGACTCGTACAGGGTCTTGTAGGTCAGGTCACTATGAACACCGAACCCCACCAGCGTGTCGTCCACGCCCCTCATGGTCTGGGGACTGCCCTCGAGCATCCTACGCCTGTCGATGGCTGCCACCATCGGCGGGAACAGCCTGGCGTAGGAGACGAGGGCGTCTTTGTGCACCATGAGGGCATTCTGCTGACTAGTGCCCCCTTTGTCTCTCTCTCCCTCGTGGGACACACAGATGGTGACTGCGTATCCCACGTCATTCTCCAGCAGCCACCGGAACGTCTGACCACGGTACTGGCCGAGCTGCAGCTCGCTCTCGGCCAGCACCTGATGGTGATCGGTGGGGTTACCTCCCTTCTGCACCACCCTGTCTCTTGCCTCAGAGCGCACCAGCTCAGGGGTCTTAACCACCACCAGGGCAGTGGCAGAGGCAGAGGCCCCCCTCTGGCGGCGGCTCAAGGCCAGCGCCTCCTGAGAGGCCCGCAGGGTCAGGTCAAGGTTTGCCTCAAAGCGGAAAATAGGCTGCATTTTCTAGAAAGACAAGAAATAAGATTTAAGTCAGTAATCTGCTACACATGCACTGTTTACATCCTACTGACAGTCTATTACTGTACTCAATGATACTGTGCCCATTCATTAACATACATTCAACATCAGGCGTCCTGTTTACACATTTAAACCATATTTACACTTTGAATTTTGACTTCAAACTGTAGTAACTACATCTACAGGGTCTAAGGAAGATAATCAGGTAGTCTGTTTAAAGATTAAATACATTGTGAGAGATCGCCAGCCCTCAGAAAAGTAGTAACTAAAATGACCTCATTCACCTCCTTGTTTTTAGCTAGCAAAATCACGGCTGGTCTGTTTACACATTTAAACCATATTTACACTTCAAATTTTGACTCCACCTCGTTGTACCAGCATACCAAGGGTCTTAAGAAGTGAGCCAAGTTGTCTCATCACGTTTTTAAAGCGTTTCCAGAGATCGTCAGCTCATCACAGCAGTGGCTAAATGCTCATTCATTTCCAACGCTTAGCATGCTAATAGCGATTTATATGCTAACGCATCTAAAGCACAGTTAAACTTTAAATATCAACTCCACACAATAGCAGTACAATATCCTAGGTCTCAACAAGTAAACCCAGTATGGGAATATTATTTTAAACACATTTCACCGATCGGTAATGACATCGGCGGCAGTCCTAACTTACGCTAACGTTACATTGGCTCGCTGTTTCACTGCTAACTGATTACTGTATAATATATAAGCTGCCTTTTCAATGTAGCACATAATTTTACAAACAATAAAGTTTGTCTAACCATATAATATTGTGTGAATGTCCGTCCGTCCGCTCACTCAAACGCCGCTCAGTCCGAATGAATGAATGACACTGACCGTGGCTGTGGCTTTGGGGGTGGGCGGGACATGCGGCGAGCTGTCGAATCACAGCACAGCACCCAAATGGAACAGACCAATGGGGTTGACCTGGCCTTCACCCATTGGCCTGTTCCATTTGAGCATGAGCCAATGATAGCCTCTGAAATCGGTAGGTGGGGACATTTATGTGGAACACAGGTACAGAGACGAAGGCTGTCCCAGAGCAGAGGCGCTCCCCCAGCGTTCTTCTCTGTTTTGGTCGGCACCCGCGCATGCGCACTAGAGCGCAAAGACGCGCGGTCGACGTGCGGAACGGCACTCCCGCTCGCCGGTTCGAATCCCGACGGAGGCAAACTGCGAAACGCGTGCATAGCGTCGAAATGTCTTCTCTAAATATAAAAAAATGATTAAAACATGCTTGGAACCGTTGTATAGAGTCTATAAATGATAATGAATTTGCATATTTCCAAGGCCAGGCAATGCAATAATAAATGGATTTTTCATTTACAGTACGGTTTATCTCCTGTGTCTTCATTTTATTGAGAATATGTATCATCAGTGTTTATTGAGAATATGTATCATCAGTGTTTATTGCTTTAAATTTGATATAGGACAAGAGAACAATGATACCAGTATAAAATGATGACAATTTATTTGAAATATGAAGTCAGATGTCCAGGATACAGGACAGTGCAGCATATCAGTGTGGAAAGGGCTTTACAAATAAAATACAATTCTCAGTAAAAAAGGGTAAATAAATTATTTATGTATAAATTAAAGTTACATGCTGTGTATGATTTGTTTCCCCTTTTTCTTCAGTGAAATAAATATCAATTAAATATATTGTTGTTGTGTTCTGCATCTTCACAACAACAACATCAAACACAGCAGAAGTACAGAGCAAAATAGATTATTTAAACTACAATCCAATAATAATAATAATAATAATAATAATAATAATAAAATGGTGATGCAGAACAGAGCAGTGGCACAAGGCAATCACAGCAGGCAGACACATAGTATAAGAGCTCAGCACAGATATGCATGGATACATAACACAGGGGCATTACAGTGTGAAGTACCTGTACATACAAGGCTTTTTATTTTTTTGGCAGCAACAGAGCCAGTGGCAACAGCAGATGAACCAGCACAAATGGCAGTCCGATATCTTGCGTCGCAGCTACTGGATGTAACTGATGTAACAGTGATCACATTAATGAACATACCCACATGTCCAAAATATAAAAAATAAAAAAACTTGTCAGTGCATAGAATCAGAACAGCACAGAGGCATGACAGCGTGTTATACAGGTGTGAATGGGACACACAATGATTTCCCCCCCCCTTAAACCATATGACAGGCAGCAGACACACAGCAGGCCTATAAGACTTGTCAGTGCATAGAATCAGAACAGCACAGAGGCATGACAGCGTGTTATACAGGTGTGAATGGGACACACATTTTTTTCCAAGCAGAGTGTCACTGTGCTGTAGAAGAGTTGTGGCAGGGTGGGTGGACCGGTGTTGGTAGAAAGCCTCCACACTGCGGCAAAGTCCCGGTCCTTGTGGAGGGGAAAGTCAATGTCTTTTAAAAAAAAACACACACACACAACACTGCAAACAACTATATACACCTGCCCCAGCAAGAGTGCGAAATCAGTCCGGGGCTCGATTGCATGTGAAACAGGAAAAAGCCAGAATTACATGGGAAACGCTAAAAAGTCACTTTTAATAGTTTTGTCCATTACAGCCAAACTAAGTGAGAGAGCCACACCAAACCACTCTATAATGTACAAGTCGCCGCTGTGAAGCTTCCTGAGGTCGAAACTGGCAGATAGGTGCTTCCAGAAGAGAATGGCAGCTTGTGTGAAAAAGCTTGTTTTCTCAGCCTGAGAAGCTCATTCAGCACACTTAGTTGGAAAAACACCAAAGTCCCACAGAATTGCATGTGAAAAAGGAAAAAGCCAGAATTACATGGGAAAAGCAAAAAAGTCAATTTTAATATTTTTGTTCATTACAGCCAAACTAAGTGAGAGAGCCACACCAAACCACTTATGCATCACTTTAATTATGCCACTGTGAAGCTTTGCAAGTCCAGAATGAATTATTCTGTGGTCAAGTGTGCCCTCTTTTGTCGAAAAAGCGTAACTGCATTTGGAACACAGAAAACCACTCTATAATGTACAAGTCACCGCTGTGAAGCTTCCTGAGGTGGAAACTGGCAGATAGGTGCTTCTGGAAGAGAATGGCAGCTTGTGTGAAAAAGCTTGGTTTCTCAGCCTGGCACACTTAGGTGGAAAAACACCAAAGTCCCACAGAATTGCATGTGAAACAGGAAAAAGCCAGAATTACATGGGAAACGCAAAAAAGTCACTTTTAATAGTTTTGTCCATTAGAGCCAAACTAAGTGAGAGAGCCACACCAAACCACTCTATAATGTACAAGTCACCGCTGTGAAGCTTCCTGAGGTGGAAACTGGCAGATAGGTGCTTCTGGAAGAGAATGGCAGCTTGTGTGAAAAAGCTTGTTTTCTCAGCCTGAGAAGCTCATTCGGCACACTTATGTGGAAAAACACCAAAGTCCCACAGAATTGCATGTGAAACAGGAAAAAGCAAGAATTACATGTGAAACGCAAAAAAGTCACTTTTAATAGTTTTGTCCATTACAGCTGAACTAAGTGAGAGAGCCACACCAAACCACTTATGCATCACTTTAATTATGCCACTGTGAAGCTTTGCAAGTCCAGAATGAATTATTCTGTGGTCAAGTGTGCCCTCTTTTGTCGAAAAAGCGTAACTGCATTTGGAACACAGAAAACCACTCTATAATGTACAAGTCACCGCTGTGAAGCTTCCTAAGGTGGAAACTGGCAGATAGGTGCTTCCAGAAGAGAATGGCAGCTTGTGTGAAAAAGCTTGTTTTCTCAGCCTGAGAACCATTCAGCACACTCAGGTGGAAAAACACCAAAGTCCCACAGAATTGCATGTGAAAAGGAAAAAGCCAGAATTACATGGGAACGCAAAAAGTCACTTTTAATAGTTTTGTCCATTACAGCCAAACTAAGTGAGAGAGCCACACCAAACCACTCTATAATGTACAAGTCGCCGCTGTGAAGCTTCCTGAGGTGGAAACTGGCAGATAGGTGCTTCTGGAAGACAATGGCAGCTTAAATGAAAAAGCTTCTTTTCTCAGCTGTTGTTCGACGTCATCCCGAGCACATGGTTACTTATCATATGGCGAATTAAAGGCACCTGCACGCATTTAAAGCAAGGAGACCTGTTTTGTTAAATGTGCATTAATATTTGTATCGTTTTGGCCTCCTGAATGGCTCCAGGTTTAAAAAGTCAAGTTAAAAAGTATTTAAATAGACATGACAAGGTTTTAATCAATTCAATATTTATTAGGAATGGTCAAAATGTATAATAGATAAGCTGGGAAAGTGCAATGTAGCAGCAGCATTACACACAGTAACAACACACAGACATATCAAAAAAATCAACATAGAATGCAATATAAAAAATGGATAAATAACCAGTATAATTGCAGTGCAAACTAAAAATAAAAAATATAAGGTGCAGTGAACAGATGAAACATATAAGGTGCTTGGATAATAGTACAGTAAATATTTAAAAAAAAAAAACTTTTAATGTCTTTTTAAACTCTTCTCAGCCAGCCACAGCTCCACAGTCTTCCCTTCATAGAAAGCACAGAAGTGCTCTCCCCCATATTGGCTGTGGCCAAAGTCTTTCTGCTGTGGCTGGCCACAGAGTTGGCAGATCCGCAGTTTGTGGGGCTTCCTCACTTTCCCACCTGGTTTCTCTGGTTTCTCATGCCTCTGTTTGAGGTTCCAGGCTGTTGTTCTGGGGAGCTTCTGTAGCTCACCAGGGCCAAGCTGTTCCCTGATCTACTCTTGCACTGTGCGTCCTCCAGGGCCCTCTTCCACAGCACAAAAGTATTGGCCCTTGAGGTAAGTGTGGCCACCATCCACCGTGCATGCTTGGCCACGGATGTTGCAGGGGTCACCAGGTTTGTGCTGTGGCTTTCCCCTGGTACTTTGGAGGACTTTTTTGTCTTTTGCTGCTTTAATTTTGCGCCTGTACACAGTGCAACGGGTGGGCTTGCTGGTCCCCGCCACTGGCTCTGCTGCCTGAAGCCGTCAAGGAGAGGAGCTGGAGGAGGAGGAGGAGGAGGAGGATGTGCAGTCGTAGTCCACTTAAATACAAATACAATACAGAACTCTGTTAGTCAAGGTACATAGAAACACAGATGCAGTTTAACAAAGTATATTTCTAACAAACCTAATGAAGTGACGTGTTTGGTTTTCCGCGTTGCTTTTCTGCCTTCCATTCTGTCCAACTAAACCCTCAGCACCCCCTGTTGTTTTACAGTGTCCATTTGAGGCCCATTCTCACCTAGTCTCTAGGTAAACCTTTGAACCTGACCCTGGGTTGACCCCTTGACCCTAGTTTTAAGTGAGGAGAGGGAATGATGTATTGTGTGACTGTTACCTGTGGGAATTTAGTGATATCAGGCACCTAGTCTAGATACCTAGTCTTCCCTATATTTATTTAATTTCTTAAAGACCGAAAGAAGCAGGAGAAAGCATTGGTTTAAAAAAGAAAAGTTTATTTAAAACAAAAACAATTAAGACAGCAATATACAACTATATAGATATATATTGGAATTTCCCCATTGTGGGACAAATAAAGGAATATCTTATATAAGACAACTATATACACAATATTTATTTAGCAAACATAATTGACAAACTAAATACACTATATACACAATATTTACAAATCCCTCCCTCCCAAACACACACACACACACACACACACACACACACACACACACACACAAAAGTTCGTTCAGAGAGGGGAGCCGCCCCATCACTCACTCACACACACACACACACACAAAGTGAAGTGTTCGCTCAGGCAGGGGGGCTGCTCCATCACGCCCCTTCACCTCTGCCAGCCACTGCTCCACAGTTCTCCCTTTCCCCTCGGCCCGGGAGCAGAAGGTCTCCTTCTTGTAGCGGCTGTGGCCAAACGCCCGCGTCTTCGGTTGGCCACTGCGCCTGCAGTTAAAGTGGGAGACCTTCTTTGCTGGTTTTAAGTGTTCTCCCAGCTCCCGGCACAACGCTCTTTCTCCTCCTGGAGCTTGCGCCTCCAGGCGGTGTTCCTTGGCACTGGTGGAGCAGTGGCAGCTGTGGCTGTGGAGGGGATGTCACCGGCCTCCGCGCTGACGCTGGTGGACAGGACGGCGTCCGCGCTGGAGGCTTGTGGGGTGGCTGATGAGGAGGAGGAGGAGGCAGTGGAGGAGCTGGCGACGATGAGGTCCAGGACCAGAAGCGTCCGTGGGCAGGCGGTGCTGGAGGGGCTGGTCTGGCTGCTCAGGCTGCTGCAGCACAGTCGGTGGGGCAGGCAGGGGCTCCGCTGCAGTCTGGGGAGTGCTGGGCCCCAGGACTGCAATGGCGATGGTGTCCCTCATCATGGCCTTGCTCCTCTGGTTGTGCCTTAAAAAACAGAATGTAACAAATGCACATTAGTAATCATGACATCACACACACACACTCACACAGTGCCACTTCAAATCAGATGTGAGAGAAAGGATCAGGTCTTACCATTGCGTCAGGGTCCGCCGATTGACATCATATAGCTGGATGCGGGTGCTCGTCATGAGGGCTGCACAACTATAAACATTCTCGCGAATTGTTAGATAGTCCCTCATGACGGCACCCCAGCGAGGAATCCAGACCCCGGCAATCTTCCTGCCCTCGCTGCAGTGGAGGATGCTGAGGTCCAGCAGGACAGCCTCCACAAGCCTCGACACATCGGGAGACTGCGCCGCTCCCGCCCCCTTGCCCAGGACCGCACTACATAGACAGAGAGAGAGAGAGAGAGAGAGAGAGAGAGAGAGAGAGTGAGTCAGTGAGTTAATTAGTGACTGACAGGACAGGACAAGAACCAAAAAAAGCTTGGAAATTTATTGTGACTGCTTACCGCTTCACACTATCCACACCCCTGGCATGTGAGCGTGCCGCTGGGTGGTCCGGAATCGGCCTTGGACAAGCCGGCCCTGGTGACGGGGGGGGGAATTTGACCGCTGCCTTGTCCCAATCACTCAACTTCAGCCAGAGAGCGGTGATCTCTCTGGCTTGCCTGGGAGTGACGTAGCGGCGGTGGCGCAGTTCCACGAGGGCCTGGGCCAGGGCCACGACGTGCTGGTAGCTGCCTCCACCTGGCCCGATAACATCCTCCTCCTCCTCCTCCTCCTCCTCCTCCTCCTCCTCCTCAGCCTGCTGCACCTCCATTTGGTCCACGCGGGTGAGGTTTGAGGACTGAAGGAGAGCGCTGTGGTGTTCGAGGAGACGAATCTCCTCTGGTTCCTCCTCCTCGAACTCTTCATCACTGCCCCCCACCCCCCGGCTTCGTCCTCATCAGTCCCTCCTGGAGCGTCAGGATCATCCAGGTCCTTCTGCAGCACAGCGCCCGTCTGGGAGAACAGGTACTCCACCCCAATGAGTTCCCCTGTGGGCACACAGAGACACAGATGTTAAATGACAGACACCTAAGACAGGTGTTAAACGTTACCGTTACCTCAGACAGATTTATGACTTACCTGTGTACTCCCTGGGCATGGTGTACGTGTCGACCAGCGTGAGCCCAAGAAGCTCTTGGGTCAGCTGGTCGAAGCTGTGCTGCAGCTGGGCACTGTAGCAACGCAGCGCCGACCTCTGTCCTCCCTCGATTCTCGTTCCACCGCACCAGGCCCTCCAGCAGGTACACCTGGAAGTGTACATCACTTGCAGATTGTCCTAAGCAGAAACAAAGCAACACAGTTAGTGTGAGGACAAATAAACACACAAATACATAATTGAGTCTGTGTTGTAAACCACACATGTACTTACCTGGGATGAAGCGGCACAGGTGCAGGTGGAACGATTCCAGGGAAGTGGAGCCTCGGCCGCACCGGTAGACGGGGAGCCTCACCCCGCCTTTGGTGAGCTCTCCCGTCTTGGTGTAGAGGTCCACTCCCGCAGGGTCCTGGATGCAGTCGAGGTGTCGGCGCTGCGTGCTCCAGATCTCCTCCATTCGGGCGCGGTCGATCAAAGGGACGCCCATGCTGTCCGTCACGTGCCAGAAGGTGTCCAGCACCTCTTGGACCAGCCGCTCCGTCTCCACTGCACCCCTGGTGCGGCGCCGGCAGTGACGGGCGAGCTCCTTGGCGGACAGCTTGACCTCCTGGGCGTCCCTCCCCTCCTCGGACTGCTTGGCTCCTCTCAGGCGGGACACGTCTTCGGCGTCCCACTCAAAAATGGCGAAGGAGAGCCTCGCCATGAAGAGGCCGTAGAGCTGGTGGCTGTCGGTGGTCACCCCTCTGGCGAAACGCCGCATGAGGTGCCACACGTCGAGCCTGACGACCAGCTCGTGCCACTCGTGGAACAGCTTGGACGTTTGACACTGTCCCACGGTGGCACAGCAGTCCCGGTCCACGTACAGGACCCTTGGAGGGGCCTTCCCGGCTTCGCGGTACCATGCCATGTCGACAAGTCCGCCCCCCCTCAGCTGCGGTGAGGACGGACATGAGCACCTGCCCGTACTCATTGCCGACGTTGGTGACCCAGGCGGCCGTCCCGGCAGCACCGCCCGCAAGCTTTTTGGTGATCTGTGTGACACAGCAACACAACAACATTCAGACACATGACAAAACAAACATTACACTGGGTACACGGCACGCTGTGGTGGATAACAAAACCTACCTTCTTGGTGGAGTCCATCTTCAAAAGATCACCAAAGATGGAAGTGACTCTGGCTCTCGTCTCGTCGAGCCTCGTCAAGGCGTCCCTGACGTAGACGTTGATGAGCCAGAGCACTGTGGGCACCGGGTGCATGGTTGGGAGCGACGACGCCGCCAGCGGCGCAGCGCCCGGTACCCGAAGCTTGCGGAGCACGGAAAGGTACAGCATCGACCGCGCCATCCACTCTCTGGTGTGCTGCTCCACCAGAGAGGCACGGAGGCGAGACGCACTGTTGCCCAAAGTGCGCTCCTTCATGAGCCCGATCACAGCTCTGTCGCAGGACAACCTGGGAGGGGAAAGAGGTGATCAGAGGTTACTGGAGAAAACCACAGAAATACATTACTGTTGCTGTTACTGTTTACATTACTTACTTGTACGTGAGAACTGCTGGAAACTGCTCACGATGGGCCATGTCCAGCTGTCCCAAGATGTCCTGCGACCATCCCGGCATCTTCTTGTGACAGGAGCTGCATTCCAGGTACTCCGTGCCCATGAAGTACCAGCAGCTCCTGTCCAAGACCCTCCTCACCGTCTTGTAGAGGCCAGCTCCCGCAAGCTTGCCCCCACAGGCGACGATGGGGCAGCGGAGGTGGTACGCCCACATCCTGTAGGGCACCCACAGGAAAAAGGGACTCTGGAAAAAGGGGTGGGCTGTGGCGGGTGGCTGGGTGTAGAGGGGCCGGGCACCTGGTGGGTGCCACCACAGGCGGAGTTCAGATGTGAGGACACCCTGCCCGTTGGGTGCCCTCCTGAACAGTGCCCGGCCCACCCAGTCGTGCTGCTCTTCGGGGAGCGTCAGCCTCCAGCCACGTGGTAGCAGCTGAAACACACAGCAGTGTCAGACCGTTAGTGTACTGAACACAGACACACACACACTACAACACAATATGTCATCACTGAGCATACCTGTGCGCCGGGGCCTGACCTCTCCCCACAGGTGTTGTCCTGAAGGGGACGTTCCGGTGGCTGGGAGAGAGAGAAGGGGGGGCACGGCTGATGGGGCATCCCTGCACGGGTCGACCTCCATGGCGGCAGCGAGCAGGTCAGCATCCGAGGGTCCATCCTGGGGACCAACAGCGTCCAGGGGTGGTTGTGGTGGTTGTGCTGCCAGGGCTGCCTTCTCTGCATCCCGGGCCTGCACATATTTTTTTAAGTCCACCAACCTGGACGCTTTGGCTGTGGGTGCCGCCTGCCTCACAAACTGTACATAGCTAAAAAGAGAACAGAAATGCAATGGGTAAAAAAGTCACGCACACACACAGACATACACACACAGACACAAGATACACACACAGACACACACACAGATACACACACAGACACACACACACACACACACACACACACACACACACACAGACACACACACACACACACACACACACACACAAACAAACAAACAACTTACCTTGCCCGCTCACGGTCCGTCGACTCGTACAGGGTCTTGTAGGTCAGGTCACTATGAACACCGAACCCCACCAGCGTGTCGTCCACGCCCCTCATGGTCTGGGGACTGCCCTCGAGCATCCTACGCCTGTCGATGGCTGCCACCATCGGCGGGAACAGCCTGGCGTAGGAGACGAGGGCGTCTTTGTGCACCATGAGGGCATTCTGCTGACTAGTGCCCCCTTTGTCTCTCTCTCCCTCGTGGGACACACAGATGGTGACTGCGTATCCCACGTCATTCTCCAGCAGCCACCGGAACGTCTGACCACGGTACTGGCCGAGCTGCAGCTCGCTCTCGGCCAGCACCTGATGGTGATCGGTGGGGTTACCTCCCTTCTGCACCACCCTGTCTCTTGCCTCAGAGCGCACCAGCTCAGGGGTCTTAACCACCACCAGGGCAGTGGCAGAGGCAGAGGCCCCCCCTCTGGCGGCGGCTCAAGGCCAGCGCCTCCTGAGAGGCCCGCAGGGTCAGGTCAAGGTTTGCCTCAAAGCGGAAAATAGGCTGCATTTTCTAGAAAGACAAGAAATAAGATTTAAGTCAGTAATCTGCTACACATGCACTGTTTACATCCTACTGACAGTCTATTACTGTACTCAATGATACTGTGCCCATTCATTAACATACATTCAACATCAGGCGTCCTGTTTACACATTTAAACCATATTTACACTTTGAATTTTGACTTCAAACTGTAGTAACTACATCTACAGGGTCTAAGGAAGATAATCAGGTAGTCTGTTTAAAGATTAAATACATTGTGAGAGATCGCCAGCCCTCAGAAAAGTAGTAACTAAAATGACCTCATTCACCTCCTTGTTTTTAGCTAGCAAAATCACGGCTGGTCTGTTTACACATTTAAACCATATTTACACTTCAAATTTTGACTCCACCTCGTTGTACCAGCATACCAAGGGTCTTAAGAAGTGAGCCAAGTTGTCTCATCACGTTTTTAAAGCGTTTCCAGAGATCGTCAGCTCATCACAGCAGTGGCTAAATGCTCATTCATTTCCAACGCTTAGCATGCTAATAGCGATTTATATGCTAACGCATCTAAAGCACAGTTAAACTTTAAATATCAACTCCACACAATAGCAGTACAATATCCTAGGTCTCAACAAGTAAACCCAGTATGGGAATATTATTTTAAACACATTTCACCGATCGGTAATGACATCGGCGGCAGTCCTAACTTACGCTAACGTTACATTGGCTCGCTGTTTCACTGCTAACTGATTACTGTATAATATATAAGCTGCCTTTTCAATGTAGCACATAATTTTACAAACAATAAAGTTTGTCTAACCATATAATATTGTGTGAATGTCCGTCCGTCCGCTCACTCAAACGCCGCTCAGTCCGAATGAATGAATGACACTGACCGTGGCTGTGGCTTTGGGGGTGGGCGGGACATGCGGCGAGCTGTCGAATCACAGCACAGCACCCAAATGGAACAGACCAATGGGGTTGACCTGGCCTTCACCCATTGGCCTGTTCCATTTGAGCATGAGCCAATGATAGCCTCTGAAATCGGTAGGTGGGGACATTTATGTGGAACACAGGTACAGAGACGAAGGCTGTCCCAGAGAGCGCTCCCCCAGCGTTCTTCTCTGTTTTGGTCGGCACCCGCGCATGCGCACTAGAGCGCAAAGACGCGCGGTCGACGTGCGGAACGGCACTCCCGCTCGCCGGTTCGAATCCCGACGGAGGCAAACTGCGAAACGCGTGCATAGCGTCGAAATGTCTTCTCTAAATATAAAAAAATGATTAAAACATGCTTGGAACCGTTGTATAGAGTCTATAAATGATAATGAATTTGCATATTTCCAAGGCCAGGCAATGCAATAATAAATGGATTTTTCATTTACAGTACGGTTTATCTCCTGTGTCTTCATTTTATTGAGAATATGTATCATCAGTGTTTATTGAGAATATGTATCATCAGTGTTTATTGCTTTAAATTTGATATAGGACAAGAGAACAATGATACCAGTATAAAATGATGACAATTTATTTGAAATATGAAGTCAGATGTCCAGGATACAGGACAGTGCAGCATATCAGTGTGGAAAGGGCTTTACAAATAAAATACAATTCTCAGTAAAAAAGGGTAAATAAATTATTTATGTATAAATTAAAGTTACATGCTGTGTATGATTTGTTTCCCCTTTTTCTTCAGTGAAATAAATATCAATTAAATATATTGTTGTTGTGTTCTGCATCTTCACAACAACAACATCAAACACAGCAGAAGTACAGAGCAAAATAGATTATTTAAACTACAATCCAATAATAATAATAATAATAATAATAATAATAATAAATGGTGATGCAGAACAGAGCAGTGGCACAAGGCAATCACAGCAGGCAGACACATAGTATAAGAGCTCAGCACAGATATGCATGGATACATAACACAGGGGCATTACAGTGTGAAGTACCTGTACATACAAGGCTTTTTATTTTTTTGGCAGCAACAGAGCCAGTGGCAACAGCAGATGAACCAGCACAAATGGCAGTCCGATATCTTGCGTCGCAGCTACTGGATGTAACTGATGTAACAGTGATCACATTAATGAACATACCCACATGTCCAAAATATAAAAAATAAAAAAACTTGTCAGTGCATAGAATCAGAACAGCACAGAGGCATGACAGCGTGTTATACAGGTGTGAATGGGACACACAATGATTTCCCCCCCCTTAAACCATATGACAGGCAGCAGACACACAGCAGGCCTATAAGACTTGTCAG
This sequence comes from Dicentrarchus labrax, assembly GCF_905237075.1. Taxonomy (NCBI): domain Eukaryota; kingdom Metazoa; phylum Chordata; class Actinopteri; family Moronidae; genus Dicentrarchus; species Dicentrarchus labrax. Next base: position 36,403 of record NW_026136877.1, on the reverse strand, counting down.
TGCATAGAATCAGAACAGCACAGAGGCATGACAGCGTGTTATACAGGTGTGAATGGGACACACATTTTTTTCCAAGCAGAGTGTCACTGTGCTGTAGAAGAGTTGTGGCAGGGTGGGTGGACCGGTGTTGGTAGAAAGCCTCCACACTGCGGCAAAGTCCCGGTCCTTGTGGAGGGGAAAGTCAATGTCTTTTAAAAAAAACACACACACACAACACTGCAAACAACTATATACACCTGCCCCAGCAAGAGTGCGAAATCAGTCCGGGGCTCGATTGCATGTGAAACAGGAAAAAGCCAGAATTACATGGGAAACGCTAAAAAGTCACTTTTAATAGTTTTGTCCATTACAGCCAAACTAAGTGAGAGAGCCACACCAAACCACTCTATAATGTACAAGTCGCCGCTGTGAAGCTTCCTGAGGTCGAAACTGGCAGATAGGTGCTTCCAGAAGAGAATGGCAGCTTGTGTGAAAAAGCTTGTTTTCTCAGCCTGAGAAGCTCATTCAGCACACTTAGTTGGAAAAACACCAAAGTCCCACAGAATTGCATGTGAAAAAGGAAAAAGCCAGAATTACATGGAAAAGCAAAAAAGTCAATTTTAATATTTTTGTTCATTACAGCCAAACTAAGTGAGAGAGCCACACCAAACCACTTATGCATCACTTTAATTATGCCAGTGTGAAGCTTTGCAAGTCCAGAATGAATTATTCTGTGGTCAAGTGTGCCCTCTTTTGTCGAAAAAGCGTAACTGCATTTGGAAGACAGAAAACCACTCTATAATGTACAATTCACCGCTGTGAAGATTCCTGAGGTGGAAACTGGCAGATAGGTGCTTCTGGAAGAGAATGGCAGCTTGTGTGAAAAAGCTTGTTTTCTCAGCCTGAGAAGCTCATTCAGCACACTTAGTTGGAAAAACACCAAAGTCCCACAGAATTGCATGTGAAAAAGGAAAAAGCCAGAATTACATGGGAAAAGCAAAAAAGTCAATTTTAATATTTTTGTTCATTACAGCCAAACTAAGTGAGAGAGCCACACCAAACCACTTATGCATCACTTTAATTATGCCACTGTGAAGCTTTGCAAGTCCAGAATGAATTATTCTGTGGTCAAGTGTGCCCTCTTTTGTCGAAAAAGCGTAACTGCATTTGGAACACAGAAAACCACTCTATAATGTACAATTCACCGCTGTGAAGCTTCCTGAGGTGGAAACTGGCAGATAGGTGCTTCTGGAAGAGAATGGCAGCTTGTGTGAAAAAGCTTGGTTTCTCAGCCTGGCACACTTAGGTGGAAAAACACCAAAGTCCCACAGAATTGCACTTGAAACAGGAAAAAGCCAGAATTACATGGGAAACGCAAAAAAGTCACTTTTAATAGTTTTGTCCATTAGAGCCAAACTAAGTGAGAGAGCCACATCAAACCACTCTATAATGTACAAGTCACCGCTGTGAAGCTTCCTGAGGTGGAAACTGGCAGATAGGTGCTTCTGGAAGAGAATGGCAGCTTGTGTGAAAAAGCTTGTTTTTTCAGCCTGGCACACTCATGTGGAAAAACACCAAAGTCCCACAGAATTGCATGTGAAACAGGAAAAAGCAAGAATTACATGGGAAACGCAAAAAAGTCACTTTTAATAGTTTTGTCCATTACAGCTGAACTAAGTGAGAGAGCCACACCAAACCACTTATGCATCACTTTAATTATGCCACTGTGAAGCTTTGCAAGTCCAGAATGAATTATTCTGTGGTCAAGTGTGCCCTCTTTTGTCGAAAAAGCGTAACTGCATTTGGAACACAGAAAACCACTCTATAATGTACAAGTCACTGCTGTGAAGCTTCCTAAGGTGGAAACTGGCAGATAGGTGCTTCCAGAAGAGAATGGCAGCTTGTGTGAAAAAGCTTGTTTTCTCAGCCTGAGAAGCTCATTCAGCACACTTAGGTGGAAAAACACCAAAGTCCCACAGAATTGCATGTGAAACAGGAAAAAGCCAGAATTACATGGGGAACGCAAAAAAGTCACTTTTAATAGTTTTGTGCATTACAGCCAAACTAAGTGAGAGAGCCACACCAAACCACTCTATAATGTACTAGTCACCGCTGTGAAGCTTCCTGAGGTGGAAACTGGCAGATAGGTGCTTCTGGAAGACAATGGCAGCTTAAATGAAAAAGCTTCTTTTCTCAGCTGTTGTTCGACGTCATCCCGAGCACATGGTTACTTATCATATGGCGAATTAAAGGCACCTGCACGCATTTAAAGCAAGGAGACCTGTTTTGTTAAATGTGCATTAATATTTGTATCGTTTTGGCCTCCTGAATGGCTCCAGGTTTAAAAAGTCAAGTTAAAAAGTATTTAAATAGACATGACAAGGTTTTAATCAATTCAATATTTATTAGGAATGGTCAAAATGTATAATAGATAAGCTGGGAAAGTGCAATGTAGCAGCAGCATTACACACAGTAACAACACACAGACATATCAAAAAAATCAACATAGAATGCAATATAAAAAATGGATAAATAACCAGTATAATTGCAGTGCAAACTAAAAATAAAAAATATAAGGTGCAGTGAACAGATGAAACATATAAGGTGCTTGGATAATAGTACAGTAAATATTTAAAAAAAAAAAACTTTTAATGTCTTTTTAAACTCTTCTCAGCCAGCCACAGCTCCACAGTCTTCCCTTCATAGAAAGCACAGAAGTGCTCTCCCCCATATTGGCTGTGGCCAAAGTCTTTCTGCTGTGGCTGGCCACAGAGTTGGCAGATCCGCAGTTTGTGGGGCTTCCTCACTTTCCCACCTGGTTTCTCTGGTTTCTCATGCCTCTGTTTGAGGTTCCAGGCTGTTGTTCTGGGGAGCTTCTGTAGCTCACCAGGGCCAAGCTGTTCCCTGATCTACTCTTGCACTGTGCGTCCTCCAGGGCCCTCTTCCACAGCACAAAAGTATTGGCCCTTGAGGTAAGTGTGGCCACCATCCACCGTGCATGCTTGGCCACGGATGTTGCAGGGGTCACCAGGTTTGTGCTGTGGCTTTCCCCTGGTACTTTGGAGGACTTTTTTGTCTTTTGCTGCTTTAATTTTGCGCCTGTACACAGTGCAACGGGTGGGCTTGCTGGTCCCCGCCACTGGCTCTGCTGCCTGAAGCCGTCAAGGAGAGGAGCTGGAGGAGGAGGAGGAGGAGGATGTGCAGTCGTAGTCCACTTAAATACAAATACAATACAGAACTCTGTTAGTCAAGGTACATAGAAACACAGATGCAGTTTAACAAAGTATATTTCTAACAAACCTAATGAAGTGACGTGTTTGGTTTTCCGCGTTGCTTTTCTGCCTTCCATTCTGTCCAACTAAACCCTCAGCACCCCCTGTTGTTTTACAGTGTCCATCTGAGGCCCATTCTCATCTAGTCTCTAGGTAAACCTTTGAACCTGACCCTGGGTTGACCCCTTGACCCTAGTTTTAAGTGAGGAGAGGGAATGATGTATTGTGTGACTGTTACCTGTGGGAATTTAGTGATATCAGGCACCTAGTCTAGATACCTAGTCTTCCCTATATTTATTTAATTTCTTAAAGACCGAAAGAAGCAGGAGAAAGCATTGGTTTAAAAAAGAAAAGTTTATTTAAAACAAAAACAATTAAGACAGCAATATACAACTATATAGATATATATTGGAATTTCCCCATTGTGGGACAAATAAAGGAATATCTTATATAAGACAACTATATACACAATATTTATTTAGCAAACATAATTGACAAACTAAATACACTATATACACAATATTTACAAATCCCTCCCTCCCAAACACACACACACACACACACACACACACACACACACACACACACACAAAAGCGTTCGTTCAGAGAGGGGGAGCCGCCCCATCACTCACTCACACACACACACACACACAAAGTGAAGTGTTCGCTCAGGCAGGGGGGGCTGCTCCATCACGCCCCTTCACCTCTGCCAGCCACTGCTCCACAGTTCTCCCTTTCCCCTCGGCCCGGGAGCAGAAGGTCTCCTTCTTGTAGCGGCTGTGGCCAAACGCCCGCGTCTTCGGTTGGCCACTGCGCCTGCAGTTAAAGTGGGAGACCTTCTTTGCTGGTTTTAAGTGTTCTCCCAGCTCCCGGCACAACGCTCTTTCTCCTCCTGGAGCTTGCGCCTCCAGGCGGTGTTCCTTGGCACTGGTGGAGCAGTGGCAGCTGTGGCTGTGGAGGGGATGTCACCGGCCTCCGCGCTGACGCTGGTGGACAGGACGGCGTCCGCGCTGGAGGCTTGTGGGGTGGCTGATGAGGAGGAGGAGGAGGAGGCAGTGGAGGAGCTGGCGACGATGAGGTCCAGGACCAGAAGCGTCCGTGGGCAGGCGGTGCTGGAGGGGCTGGTCTGGCTGCTCAGGCTGCTGCAGCACAGTCGGTGGGGCAGGCAGGGGCTCCGCTGCAGTCTGGGGAGTGCTGGGCCCCAGGACTGCAATGGCGATGGTGTCCCTCATCATGGCCTTGCTCCTCTGGTTGTGCCTTAAAAAACAGAATGTAACAAATGCACATTAGTAATCATGACATCACACTCACACAGTGCCACTTCAAATCAGATGTGAGAGAAAGGATCAGGTCTTACCATTGCGTCAGGGTCCGCCGATTGACATCATATAGCTGGATGCGGGTGCTCGTCATGAGGGCTGCACAACTATAAACATTCTCGCGAATTGTTAGATAGTCCCTCATGACGGCACCCCAGCGAGGAATCCAGACCCCGGCAATCTTCCTGCCCTCGCTGCAGTGGAGGATGCTGAGGTCCAGCAGGACAGCCTCCACAAGCCTCGACACATCGGGAGACTGCGCCGCTCCCGCCCCCCTTGCCCAGGACCGCACTACATAGACAGAGAGAGAGAGAGGGAGAGAGAGAGAGAGAGAGAGTGAGTCAGTGAGTTAATTAGTGACTGACAGGACAGGACAAGAACCAAAAAAAGCTTGGAAATTTATTGTGACTGCTTACCGCTTCACACTATCCACACCCCTGGCATGTGAGCGTGCCGCTGGGTGGTCCGGAATCGGCCTTGGACAAGCCGGCCCTGGTGACGGGGGGGGGGGAATTTGACCGCTGCCTTGTCCCAATCACTCAACTTCAGCCAGAGAGCGGTGATCTCTCTGGCTTGCCTGGGAGTGACGTAGCGGCGGTGGCGCAGTTCCACGAGGGCCTGGGCCAGGGCCACGACGTGCTGGTAGCTGCCTCCACCTGGCCCGATAACATCCTCCTCCTCCTCCTCCTCCTCCTCCTCCTCCTCCTCCTCAGCCTGCTGCACCTCCATTTGGTCCACGCGGGTGAGGTTTGAGGACTGAAGGAGAGCGCTGTGGTGTTCGAGGAGACGAATCTCCTCTGGTTCCTCCTCCTCGAACTCTTCATCACTGCCCCCCCACCCCCCCCCCCGGCTTCGTCCTCATCAGTCCCTCCTGGAGCGTCAGGATCATCCAGGTCCTTCTGCAGCACAGCGCCCGTCTGGGAGAACAGGTACTCCACCCCAATGAGTTCCCCTGTGGGCACACAGAGACACAGATGTTAAATGACAGACACCTAAGACAGGTGTTAAACGTTACCGTTACCTCAGACAGATTTATGACTTACCTGTGTACTCCCTGGGCATGGTGTACGTGTCGACCAGCGTGAGCCCAAGAAGCTCTTGGGTCAGCTGGTCGAAGCTGTGCTGCAGCTGGGCACTGTAGCAACGCAGCGCCGACCTCTGTCCTCCCTCGATTCTCGTTCCACCGCACCAGGCCCTCCAGCAGGTACACCTGGAAGTGTACATCACTTGCAGATTGTCCTAAGCAGAAACAAAGCAACACAGTTAGTGTGAGGACAAATAAACACACAAATACATAATTGAGTCTGTGTTGTAAACCACACATGTACTTACCTGGGATGAAGCGGCACAGGTGCAGGTGGAACGATTCCAGGGAAGTGGAGCCTCGGCCGCACCGGTAGACGGGGAGCCTCACCCCGCCTTTGGTGAGCTCTCCCGTCTTGGTGTAGAGGTCCACTCCCGCAGGGTCCTGGATGCAGTCGAGGTGTCGGCGCTGCGTGCTCCAGATCTCCTCCATTCGGGCGCGGTCGATCAAAGGGACGCCCATGCTGTCCGTCACGTGCCAGAAGGTGTCCAGCACCTCTTGGACCAGCCGCTCCGTCTCCACTGCACCCCTGGTGCGGCGCCGGCAGTGACGGGCGAGCTCCTTGGCGGACAGCTTGACCTCCTGGGCGTCCCTCCCCTCCTCGGACTGCTTGGCTCCTCTCAGGCGGGACACGTCTTCGGCGTCCCACTCAAAAATGGCGAAGGAGAGCCTCGCCATGAAGAGGCCGTAGAGCTGGTGGCTGTCGGTGGTCACCCCCTCTGGCGAAACGCCGCATGAGGTGCCACACGTCGAGCCTGACGACCAGCTCGTGCCACTCGTGGAACAGCTTGGACGTTTGACACTGTCCCACGGTGGCACAGCAGTCCCGGTCCACGTACAGGACCCTTGGAGGGGCCTTCCCGGCTTCGCGGTACCATGCCATGTCGACAAGTCCGCCCCCCCTCAGCTGCGGTGAGGACGGACATGAGCACCTGCCCGTACTCATTGCCGACGTTGGTGACCCAGGCGGCCGTCCCGGCAGCACCGCCCGCAAGCTTTTTGGTGATCTGTGTGACACAGCAACACAACAACATTCAGACACATGACAAAACAAACATTACACTGGGTACACGGCACGCTGTGGTGGATAACAAAACCTACCTTCTTGGTGGAGTCCATCTTCAAAAGATCACCAAAGATGGAAGTGACTCTGGCTCTCGTCTCGTCGAGCCTCGTCAAGGCGTCCCTGACGTAGACGTTGATGAGCCAGAGCACTGTGGGCACCGGGTGCATGGTTGGGAGCGACGACGCCGCCAGCGGCGCAGCGCCCGGTACCCGAAGCTTGCGGAGCACGGAAAGGTACAGCATCGACCGCGCCATCCACTCTCTGGTGTGCTGCTCCACCAGAGAGGCACGGAGGCGAGACGCACTGTTGCCCAAAGTGCGCTCCTTCATGAGCCCGATCACAGCTCTGTCGCAGGACAACCTGGGAGGGGAAAGAGGTGATCAGAGGTTACTGGAGAAAACCACAGAAATACATTACTGTTGCTGTTACTGTTTACATTACTTACTTGTACGTGAGAACTGCTGGAAACTGCTCACGATGGGCCATGTCCAGCTGTCCCAAGATGTCCTGCGACCATCCCGGCATCTTCTTGTGACAGGAGCTGCATTCCAGGTACTCCGTGCCCATGAAGTACCAGCAGCTCCTGTCCAAGACCCTCCTCACCGTCTTGTAGAGGCCAGCTCCCGCAAGCTTGCCCCCACAGGCGACGATGGGGCAGCGGAGGTGGTACGCCCACATCCTGTAGGGCACCCACAGGAAAAAGGGACTCTGGAAAAAGGGGTGGGCTGTGGCGGGTGGCTGGGTGTAGAGGGGCCGGGCACCTGGTGGGTGCCACCACAGGCGGAGTTCAGATGTGAGGACACCCTGCCCGTTGGGTGCCCTCCTGAACAGTGCCCGGCCCACCCAGTCGTGCTGCTCTTCGGGGAGCGTCAGCCTCCAGCCACGTGGTAGCAGCTGAAACACACAGCAGTGTCAGACCGTTAGTGTACTGAACACAGACACACACACACTACAACACAATATGTCATCACTGAGCATACCTGTGCGCCGGGGCCTGACCTCTCCCCACAGGTGTTGTCCTGAAGGGGACGTTCCGGTGGCTGGGAGAGAGAGAAGGGGGGGCACGGCTGATGGGGCATCCCTGCACGGGTCGACCTCCATGGCGGCAGCGAGCAGGTCAGCATCCGAGGGTCCATCCTGGGGACCAACAGCGTCCAGGGGTGGTTGTGGTGGTTGTGCTGCCAGGGCTGCCTTCTCTGCATCCCGGGCCTGCACATATTTTTTTAAGTCCACCAACCTGGACGCTTTGGCTGTGGGTGCCGCCTGCCTCACAAACTGTACATAGCTAAAAAAGAGAACAGAAATGCAATGGGTAAAAAAGTCACGCACACACACAGACATACACACACAGACACACACAGATACACACACAGACACACACACACACACACACACACAGACACACACAGACACACACAGACACACACACACACACACACACACACACACACACACAAACAAACAAACAACTTACCTTGCCCGCTCACGGTCCGTCGACTCGTACAGGGTCTTGTAGGTCAGGTCACTATGAACACCGAACCCCACCAGCGTGTCGTCCACGCCCCTCATGGTCTGGGGACTGCCCTCGAGCATCCTACGCCTGTCGATGGCTGCCACCATCGGCGGGAACAGCCTGATGGTGATCGGTGGGGTTACCTCCCTTCTGCACCACCCTGTCTCTTGCCTCAGAGCGCACCAGCTCAGGGGTCTTAACCACCACCAGGGCAGTGGCAGAGGCAGAGGCCCCCCCTCTGGCGGCGGCTCAAGGCCAGCGCCTCCTGAGAGGCCCGCAGGGTCAGGTCAAGGTTTGCCTCAAAGCGGAAAATAGGCTGCATTTTCTAGAAAGACAAGAAATAAGATTTAAGTCAGTAATCTGCTACACATGCACTGTTTACATCCTACTGACCGTCTATTACTGTACTCAATGATACTGTGCCCATTCATTAACATACATTCAACATCAGGCGTCCTGTTTACACATTTAAACCATATTTACACTTTGAATTTTGACTTCAAACTGTAGTAACTACATCTACAGGGTCTAAGGAAGATAATCAGGTAGTCTGTTTAAAGATTAAATACATTGTGAGAGATCGCCAGCCCTCAGAAAAGTAGTAACTAAAATGACCTCATTCACCTCCTTGTTTTTAGCTAGCAAAATCACGGCTGGTCTGTTTACACATTTAAACCATATTTACACTTCAAATTTTGACTCCACCTCGTTGTACCAGCATACCAAGGGTCTTAAGAAGTGAGCCAAGTTGTCTCATCACGTTTTTAAAGCGTTTCCAGAGATCGTCAGCTCATCACAGCAGTGGCTAAATGCTCATTCATTTCCAACGCTTAGCATGCTAATAGCGATTTATATGCTAACGCATCTAAAGCACAGTTAAACTTTAAATATCAACTCCACACAATAGCAGTACAATATCCTAGGTCTCAACAAGTAAACCCAGTATGGGAATATTATTTTAAACACATTTCACCGATCGGTAATGACATCGGCGGCAGTCCTAACTTACGCTAACGTTACATTGGCTCGCTGTTTCACTGCTAACTGATTACTGTATAATATATAAGCTGCCTTTTCAATGTAGCACATAATTTTACAAACAATAAAGTTTGTCTAACCATATAATATTGTGTGAATGTCCGTCCGTCCGCTCACTCAAACGCCGCTCAGTCCGAATGAATGAATGACACTGACCGTGGCTGTGGCTTTGGGGGTGGGCGGGACATGCGGCGAGCTGTCGAATCACAGCACAGCACCCAAATGGAACAGACCAATGGGGTTGACCTGGCCTTCACCCATTGGCCTGTTCCATTTGAGCATGAGCCAATGATAGCCTCTGAAATCGGTAGGTGGGGACATTTATGTGGAACACAGGTACAGAGACGAAGGCTGTCCCAGAGGCGCTCCCCCAGCGTTCTTCTCTGTTTTGGCGCATGCGCACTAGAGCGCAAAAGACGCGCGGTCGACGTGCGGAACGGCACTCCCGCTCGCCGGTTCGAATCCCGACGGAGGCAAACTGCGAAACGCGTGCATAGCGTCGAAATGTCTTCTCTAAATATAAAAAAATGATTAAAACATGCTTGGAACCGTTGTATAGAGTCTATAAATGATAATGAATTTGCATATTTCCAAGGCCAGGCAATGCAATAATAAATGGATTTTTCATTTACAGTACGGTTTATCTCCTGTGTCTTCATTTTATTGAGAATATGTATCATCAGTGTTTATTGAGAATATGTATCATCAGTGTTTATTGCTTTAAATTTGATATAGGACAAGAGAACAATGATACCAGTATAAAATGATGACAATTTATTTGAAATATGAAGTCAGATGTCCAGGATACAGGACAGTGCAGCATATCAGTGTGGAAAGGGCTTTACAAATAAAATACAATTCTCAGTAAAAAAGGGTAAATAAATTATTTATGTATAAATTAAAGTTACATGCTGTGTATGATTTGTTTCCCCTTTTTCTTCAGTGAAATAAATATCAATTAAATATATTGTTGTTGTGTTCTGCATCTTCACAACAACAACATCAAACACAGCAGAAGTACAGAGCAAAATAGATTATTTAAACTACAATCCAATAATAATAATAATAATAATAATAATAATAATAAATGGTGATGCAGAACAGAGCAGTGGCACAAGGCAATCACAGCAGGCAGACACATAGTATAAGAGCTCAGCACAGATATGCATGGATACATAACACAGGGGCATTACAGTGTGAAGTACCTGTACATACAAGGCTTTTTATTTTTTTGGCAGCAACAGAGCCAGTGGCAACAGCAGATGAACCAGCACAAATGGCAGTCCGATATCTTGCGTCGCAGCTACTGGATGTAACTGATGTAACAGTGATCACATTAATGAACATACCCACATGTCCAAAATATAAAAAATAAAAAAACTTGTCAGTGCATAGAATCAGAACAGCACAGAGGCATGACAGCGTGTTATACAGGTGTGAATGGGACACACAATGATTTCCCCCTTAAACCATATGACAGGCAGCAGACACACAGCAGGCCTATAAGACTTGTCAGTGCATAGAATCAGAACAGCACAGAGGCATGACAGCGTGTTATACAGGTGTGAATGGGACACACATTTTTTTCCAAGCAGAGTGTCACTGTGCTGTAGAAGAGTTGTGGCAGGGTGGGTGGACCAGTGTTGGTAGAAAGCCTCCACACTGCGGCAAAGTCCCGGTCCTTGTGGAGGGGAAAGTCAATGTCTTTTTAAAAAAAAAACACACACACAACACTGCAAACAACTATATACACCTGCCCCAGCAAGAGTGCGAAATCAGTCCGGGTCTCGACCCTGGTCCCTCTCCTTCATCTCCCTCAGCCAGTCCTCCACACTCTTACCCGCCGCAGCAGAGCAAAAATGTCCACTGCCGTAACGGGTGTGTCCGGTCTCCCTCCGCTTTGGCTGGCCGCACTTCCTGCACTTCTGTACTTGTGGCACGCCGGCCCGGGCAGAGACACCTGTTCCTGGCGGTGCCGCTGCCCTCTGCTCGGCCTTCTTCCTCCTCAGCCATTCAGTTTTGTACGTAGAGAGAGGCTGAGGAGGAGGAGCAGGAGGTGCTGCCTGCACTGCTTGTTGTCCTTGCTGTCCTGGCAGCAGCTGCAGTGCAGGCAGCTGAGGGCCGGCGTGACGTGCGGCGGCCAGCGGCAAAGGGAGGACGTGTTGGGCTGGCGTTGTCCGAGGGAGCGTTGGGATGGGGGGGGGATGGGGAGCACCCTCACACTCTGCTGGGGCAGTGAGAGGTCCAGGAGGAGAGGCTGTGTAGCTGCAAAAGGTCCCGTTGCAGCTGCTGCAGCAGCTGTTGGTGGTACGGCCAGGACAGCAGCTGAGGGGGCAGGCGGTAAAGGCGCCAGTAGCCGTCTGCACACAGACACCGGTGCTGCCACAGCCGGTGCTGCTGCCAGAGTTACCGCCGCCCTTGCCGCTGCTGTCGTCGCCTGGCCACCGCGACCGCCGGGCACTGCTCACACGGGTGCCTGAGGGGCACACGCGGCAGAGCTGGATGCACACTGCCTCTACCAGCCGGCTTGCACTGGGACTGCTGGCAGGTCCAGAGGTCTGTCCGACCAGGCAGCTGCGGACAACGGACAAAAACAATGATGGATATGAGCATGCTGTGAACATTACAATAGCTCGTGTGTACGTCAGGGAAACGTGTGATGGAAGTGTAGCCTTACCGTCTCATGTTCTCCACACCAGGTATACTGGTGCGGCTAGGCTTCGCTGCCTTGAAGCGCCCCCGAGCTGGCCTGTCCCTGTAGGGGGGAGGGTAAACTACTCGGTCCCTGTCGAATTTTGACAGGGCCTCGTAGAGCCTGATTAGCTCATCTACCCTCCCCTCGGACAAGGCCGGTTCGAAACGCAACCCCACCAAGGCCGTGGCCAACTGGACCACGGCCAGGTACCCCGGCTGGTCATCTGGTCCTCTGTAGTCCTGCAGACACACAAGCAGAGACAGAAAACAATCAGTCAGATGAATGGGAGGAAAAGAGCACAGTGTGGTGATGTGAGATGCAGAGGTGGCGTGCCTACCTCAGACGCAGGGGGCGTCCAGAGGAACAGCCGACATGCGAAGAAGGCAGCTGGTGAGGCGGGTGGCTGAGTATAACTCGGCCGGGGCTGAGGGGGATCCCACCACAGCTTGAGGTCCGTGGTGAGTTTAGTCCTCCCCTTGCTGTCTGGCTGGAACAGCTCCCGGCCGATCCACTCCTGCTCTTCCACGGTGAGAGCTGTCCGCCAGCTCTCAGGCAACCGGGCCTGTGAGGAAAAAAACAACACAAACAAACAAACACACTGTAAGGAGGCTGAGTCGGTGCTACATGCAGTTTGACAGTCGACTCCACTGAGTTGTGCGTCCATGAGTACAGGTGGGTGTGTGTGTGTGTGTGTGTGTGTGTGTGTGTGTGTGGTGTGTGTTTGTACCTCAGCCGAAGCAGGAGTGGGAGCTGCGGGCTGCTCCACATTCCTCTCCTTCCTCTTCCATCTCCACCTCCTCCGACGGTGCCGGAGGAGGTGGAGATGGAGGCGTCACCACCAGCGGGAGCGGGAGAGTCTGAAGGACCTGTACGTCAGCTTCAGACACAGTCACACACAACAAAATAGATTCAGCACAATGATAGTCATGGGACAAGACTAAGTGAGTCTGAGTGTTGATGACATGCAGTATGCCAGTGATTAGGGCAGAAGGTTTAGTGCTACAAGATGCAGCAGAGCCAAGGGTAGTAGACATGTGAAGGCGTTTAATCAAATCTACATTACCGCCACATGAGTGAGGATGGCACTACCACCTACGAAGATGGCTATATTACCTGCCAAACCTACCTTTGTCCTTCAAGCATCAGCTGTAGCGACCAGTAAATGAAACAATTACAGTTAATAAAAAACACACTGACAGAAGAATATATATTGATGGCAAATGTGACACGTCCAGTTTGGTGCCAGTTACCTGTTTCTATGTCAGTGGCCATCTGGACCAGTTCCTCGTCCGTCACCTCTGTGGCGTGGGGCGGCGGCGGAACCGAGGGGCGCTGGTCTCTGAAGGATGTAGACACCGCTATGGGGGGTTGGGCAATGGTTAGTAAATCATGTACAGTGAACTGTACTCTGTTGTGTTAAAGAGAAAGAAAGAGATCTACCTCGAACTGCAGGCTGTGCAGGTGTGGTCATCAGCTTCCTGACCTTGGCCTGCAGCTCACCTGGGCCCATGGGACGCAGGCGGCGATCTTGGAGGCGATCGGCTTGTGTGGCTACAGCGCGGTGGAAGCAGCGGCCTTGCTGGGGCCACTGCTGGTGGTGGTGGGGGCGCTGCTGCTGATGCTGCGGCTGCTGGTGGGTGGAGGGGGGGTAGCAGCCGCAGCTGCCGCCTCTGCCGACCGCTTCGCGTCTCGGCCCAGGATGTACTTCCTGGCGGCGTCCATTGCAGTCCCAGGGTGCAGTGTCTTCCCTCGAAGCCACTTGACAAATCTACAACATGGACGGCATCACATTAGTGAACAATAATGACATACAGCAATTCACAATCCATTGTGTGTAGCACCAATCACTCACCCTTGGCGGTCCTTATCAGAGGACTCTTACAGGTCCTTCAGGGTGTCCTCTTTAAACTTCCCAAAGCCAACAAGGGCCTCGCCCTCACACCCGGGCTGACTGGCACGAGCCCGGGCCTCCTCGTGCGCCCGGTGGAATCTTATGTGTTCAGCGAACTCCGGGTGGGCGCACGAGTACTGGGCGAGAGCGTCCTTGTTGGCCATAAGGGGGCTGTCGGAGGCACTCTTCTCCCGCTCCCGCTGGTGGCTGGCGACCAACTGTACCGTGTAGCCCACGTCGTTCTCCAGGAGCCAACGGAACGTTTGACCCTGGTACTTCCCAAACTGGATGCTGTGGCAGCTCAGCACCAGCATGTGGTTCCCAGGGTCACCGCCCGTGGAGACGACGTGGGCTTGTGCCTCCTTCTCCACCTCCTCCGGCTTCTTGGCCCTCGCAGCAGCGGCGGCCCCGCGTGGCCCCTTGGCGGCGATGTAGGCCACCGCCTCACCAGAGGCCCGCAGGAGAAGCTGCTGCGAGGCTGTGAATTGCAGTTTTGCAAAAACCATTTCTACAATGACAAGAAATGACACAGCACAGCATTAAAGGAGCATTACAGGTTAAACTACATATTAACTGCTATATTACCAGGAATATCACACATAAGATTAATGATATACTGTTACTTCACATTCACTATTGAAACATTACCGTTAACAAACTAACATCACGTGACACAACAGGTAAATAATGAGCCCAGGGTTAGCCCCCTATGCATTGGCAGCCATTAAACAAACAGGCTTATTGTTAATGTATAAAACATACACTTAAACTTTATCTTTTGATTTCACCTGGTGATATTATAACCTTAAGGCTCTAAGGACATTAACTGTATAGTCTTTTCATACTTTAATTTTGTTTTCAGAGATCGTCACATGTTGTAATTATACTGTAGCATCCTAGCTACAGCTACGTTACATTACATTACATAATGGCGATCTCTCAAAATGTATTTAATCTTTAAACAGATTATGTGCTACAGCGAAAAGGCAGCTTATATATTATACAGTAATCAGTTAGCAGTGAAACAGCGAGCCAATGTAACGTTAGCGTAAGTTAGCACTGCCGCCGATGTCATTACCGATCGGTGAAATGTGTTTAAAATAGTATTCCCATACTGTGTTTACTTGTTGAGACCTAGGATGTTGTACTGCTATTGTGTGGAGTTGATATTTAAAGTTTAACTGTGCTTTAGATGCGTTAGCATATAAATCGCTATTAGCATGCTAAGCGTTGGAAATGAATGAGCATTTAGCCACTGCTGTGATGAGCTGACGATCTCTGGAAACGCTTTAAAAACGTGATGAGACAACTTGGCTCACTTCTTAAGACCATTGGGATGCTGGTACAACGATGTGGAGTCAAAATTTGAAGTGTAAATATGGTTTAAATGTGTAAACAGACCAGCCGCGATTTTGCTAACTAAAAACAAGGAGGTGAATGGGGTCATTTTAGTTACTACTTTTCTGAGGGCTGGCGATCTCTCACAATGTATTTAATCTATAAACAGACTACCTGATTATCTTCCTTAGACCCTGTAGATGTAGTTACTACAGTTTGGAGTCGAAATTCGAAGTATAAATATGGTTTAAATGTGTAAACAGGACGCCTGACGTCCACGTTCAATATTAGCATAAGCTAACCAGAGAGTGCCGGCAGAACGTAATAAAACATTAACTCCATTCAGTACATCGTAACAGTACAGTGGGGTCGCTGTGTTATATCAGTACATTAATATTCTATTTATTTTGGTTTTACTCACTCTCTCAGATCTCACTGCTCTCTCAAATACACACGGGGATTTCTGTCCGTCGCATACGGCAGCCGGTGAGGTTAAGAGGTGGGCGTTAACGTCTAACGCTCGACTAACGCTCGACAATCCGAGCTGCTGATTGGCCCAGAGCTGACAACGCTCGACTAACGCTCGACAGCACTGGCTGCTCATTGGCCCAGAGCTGACAACGCTCGACTAACGCTCGACAGCACTGGCTGCTGCTCATTGGCTGGCATACAGAGACCATTGCTGGTCATATTGCGCGAAGAAGCAAGGGAGCCGTGCGGAGCGCCGAGGGCGGCGCGCGAGCCGGCCCCCCCGGCCCCCGGTCGGCCGCATTTCCCCGGGCTCGTGTGATAAAGAGCAGCCCCAAAGAGCCTCTCCTTCTATTTCTCCCGATTATAACGCCAAAGAATTGGAACGATCCCCCCTTTCCCCCCCCTTCTCTCGACATGTGTCAGTCAAAAGCTGTTGTCCTACGTCATCCCGAGCACATGGCTACTTATCATACGGCGGCGACACGGAGAATTAAAGGCCCCGCACGCATTTAAAGCGACGAGACCTGTTTGGTTAAATGTACATTAATATTTGAATGGTTTTGGCCTCATGAATGGCTCCAGGTTTGTTTGGTTAAATGTACATTAATATTTGAATGGTTTTGGCCTCATGAATGGCTCCAGGTTTAAAAAGTTAAGTTAAAAAATATTTAAATAGAGAAGACAAGGATTTAATCAATTAAATGTTTATTAGAAAGGTTAAAAATGTATAACATAAGCAGGGAAATTGCAGTGTAGAAGCAGCATTACACACAGTAACAACAAACACACACACACACACACATACACACACAATCAAAAAAAGCAATATAGAATGCAATATAAAAAATGTATAAATAACCAGTATAATGCAGTCCAAAGTAAAAATAAAAAATATAAGGTGCAATGAACAGATGAAACATATAAGGTGCTTGGATAATTTTAATGTTTTTTTGACCTCTTCTCAGCCAGCCACAGCTCCACAGTCTTCCCTTCATAAAGAGCACAGAAGTGCTCTCCCCCATATTGGCTGTGGCCAAAGTCTTTCTGCTGTGGCTGGCCACAGAGCTGGCAGATCCTCAGTTTGTGGGGCTTCCTCACTTTCCCCCCCGGTTTCTCTGGTTTCTCATACCTTCATTTGAGGTTCCAGGCTGTTGTTCTGGGGAGCTTCTGCAGCTCACCAGGGCCAAGCTGTTCCCTGGTCCACTCTTGCACTGTGCGTCCTCCAGGGCCCTCTTTCACAGCACAAAAGTATTGGCCCTTGAAGTACGCGTGGCCACCATCCACCGTGCGTGCTTGGTCACAGATGTAGCAGGGGTCCCCAGGCTGGTGCTGTGGCTTTCCCCTGCTACTTTGGAGGACTTTTTGTCCTTTGCCGCTTTAATTTTGCGCCTGTAGACAGTGCAACGGGTGGGCTTGCTGGTCCCCGCCACTGGCTCTGCTGCCTGAAGCTGTCGAGGAGAGGAGCTGGAGGAGGAGGAGGATGACGAGGAGGATGAGGAGGCTGAGGAGGTGGAGGATGAGGAGGATGTGCAGTCGTAGTCCCCTAAAATATAAAATACAATACAGAACTCTGTTAGTCAAGGTACATAGAAACACATATGTAGTTTTAAAAAGTGTATTTGTAACAAACCTAATGAAGTGACATGTCTGGTTTTTCGCTTTGCTTTTCTGCCTTCCATTCTGTCCAAATAAAATGCTTGAATGAATTGACTGTCTGTTTTTTGCCTTTTTTTTGAAACCCCTCTTGGGGGAGACACACCTACCAGTTCGGCCCTCTCTCAGTCCGGTCAAACCCCCAAGTTCTCGCAGGAGATAAGAGCCCCCCTGTTGTTTTAATCAGGAAGCCAGGAGGTGAGAAGTGAAGGCCCCTCGGCACCCCCTGTTGTTTTACAATGTCCACTTGTAAAAGGCCAATTCTCACCTAGTCTCTAAGTAAGCCTTTGAACCTGACCTGGTTGACCCCTTGACCCTAGTTTCAAGTGAGGAGAGGGAATGATGTATTGTGACTGTAACTTGTGGGGATTTACTGATATCAGGCACCTATTCTAGATACCTAGTCTTCCCTATATTTATTTAATTTCTTAAAGGCAGAAAGAAGCAGGAGAAAGCATTGGTTTAAAAAAAGAAAAGTTTATTTAAACTAAAACAATTAAGACAACTATATACAACTATATAGATATTGGAATTTGCCCATTGTGGGACAAATAAAAAGGTATAACTTATATATGACAACTATATACATAATATTAATTTAACAAACACAACTGACTAACTAAATATACTATATACACAATATTTACAAATCCCTCCCTCCCAAACACACACACACACAAACAAAGTGTTCGCTCAGGGAGGGGGAGCTGCCCCATCACACACACTCACACACACACACACAAAGTGTTCGCTCAGGGAGGGGGAGCTGCCCCATCACACACACTCACACACACACACACACACAAAGTGTTCGCTCAGGGAGGGGGAGCTGCCCCATCACACACTCACACACACACACACACACAAAGTGTTCGCTCAGGGAGGGGGGGCTGCACCATCACGCCCCTTCACCTCTGCCAGCCACTGCTCCACAGTTCTCCCTTTCCCGTCGGCCCGGGAGCAGAAGGTCTCCGTCTTGTAGCGGCTGTGGCCAAACGCCCGCGTCTTTGGTTGGCCACAGTGCCTGCAGTTGAAGTGGGAGACCTTCTTTGCTGGTTTCATATATTCTCCCAGCTAGGGTTAGGGTTAGGGTTAGGGTTAGGGTTAGGGTTAGGGTTAGGGTTAGGGTTAGGGTTAGGTGAGGGGAACTGAGCTGAGCCCACCTAGGTGGGACCCAGAGGTGCACTGTCACTCCCTATGAGCAGCCAGTTCCCCCGTCCCCATCTTCCTTAGTTGGGTTTATATATAATTTACTATTTAAATTATTTTAGACTGGTTTTGCCTTTGTTATATCAAGTATAATTTCTCTTTTTTTGTTTTTTCTATTTTTTTCTATTTTTTTGTAGTTTTTTTCTTTTTTTGTTTGGCTTCTTCTTTCCCTCCCATTGTTATGGTTAACCTTTTGTTTTTGTATGTCTGGCCTCGCGACGTTTCGTCCCTAGTTGGGACTTCTTCAGGCATTATGCCAAGACATACATTTTTTTTCTTCTTTTGTTTAGTCTTCTTTTTTGAGTTCTAATGTTCTTCTTCCTTTGTTTAGGTTCTAATCTTCTTTTTCCTTTTATTTAGGTTCTTCCGAGGAGATGCTGCTCCGTCGAAGGTTCGTGCCAAACTGATGCTTCCACTGTCTGTAACTCCCTTTTATACTCTCCGCCCCCTTTCTGTCTTTGAATGTTCGTGTCTCCTTACTTCTGTCCTGTATCCGTATTTCCATTAAATTATGTTTTCGTGTAACCGGTTTTCCTATTTCCCTTTCCACTTCTTCTCCATTCTTCTAACACCAATTCTTTTCCTTTAATTTATTCGTGTTCATATTTGTTTTACACTCATCCCCCTGTATTTCTTTGCCTTGTATTTGTGTTTATTTCTTTGGCTTTATACTTTATTTGGGTTAGGGTTAGGGTTAGGGTTAGGGTTAGGTTTTTAGAAAAGATTTTTAGAATTCAACTAGTTAGTTGAAGGAAGGCACGGGCACGCAGCCACTTAAGTGTTTAGTCCCTTTCTCCTTTTATGTTTCAATTACACCTAATTGGTGTATGTTTTTTTCTGGTCCAGGTTACCATTGCTGGTATCCTGGGCCTTTTAGTGTTTTCTTTGCTCCCTCTTATTTCTTTTTAGCCTCTATAATTCTGATTTGAGAAGGGATTAGGGTTGGGGTTGGGTTGGGGGATTCCACCAAGGTGGAGGCCCCAAAATTGCACTCGCCACCCTGCGGATGGCCTGCACTCCGTCTCCATCTTCTCTTATGAGGTTTATATGTACTCTTTATATGAGTTACATTTAGACAGGTTCGCCTTTGTTATATGAAGTATAATAGTGCTATTTCTGGGTTTTCAGTTGGCTCCTTTAAGTTCCCTCAATGTATTTTTATTCCTTTATTCCACATGTGTTCTCTCTCATGTATGTCAGATGGCGGTCGCGACGTTTCGTCCGCTTCTTGGGACTTCTTCAGGCGGCCATGACATACAGGTATTCTTTTTTTCTCTCTTTTTTTCCAGGTAGAGGTAAGTATCCCCTTATGGTGAGGTAAGTATTCCCTTTGGTTTGAGGTAAGTATTCCCTTTAGTGGAGGTAAGTATTTAGTTGAGGTAAGTATCCCCTAACAATGAGCCCCTCTGGGGACATGTGGCTCCCTCAGAGGGCCGTGCCCAACTGAAAACAAAATGTCCGCTGCTCCCTTTTATGCTCTGAACCCCTCCCTTTCTGAGAATTCGTGTTTCTCCTCCATGTGGTGATTTTCTCTAACCGTTCTTTCCCATGTCTTTTTCAATAAAAATCCTTTGTTTCTGGCTCCAATTCTTATGCCTTTAATTTATATAGTGTTCATATCTATGGTTAACACTTGATCCACTGGGTATGTGTGCCTCCCTTTACTGGCTACACTTCATCCATTTTACTTAAATGCCTACTTTAGTTAGTGGCTTCATCCATTATATGGGCTTAGAAAATCCTTCACTGAGGTTAGAAATAAATTAAGGCCAGTGTTTTGGAGTCAGGGTGGGGATCTGAACTGAGTCAGGCCTGGGATTTAGGGTTAGGGCCTCAAAGGGGGCTTAGTTAGGGTCCAATTGGTTAGGGTTAGTTCAGAAGTATATGGGCTGGGGTTAGATGGGATTTAGACTGGGTTAGCTTATAATAGCTTAGCATGGATAGGAGCACAGACCATTGACCCACAGGAGGCCCTGGCTGGTTAGGGTTGGGGTTGGGTTGGGGGATTCCACCAAGGTGGAGGCCCCAAAATTGCACTCGCCACCCTGCGGATGGCCTGCACTCCGTCTCCATCTTCTCTTATGAGGTTTATATGTACTCTTTATATGAGTTACATTTAGACAGGTTCGCCTTTGTTATATGAAGTATAATAGTGCTATTTCTAGGTTTTCAGTTGGCTCCTTTAAGTTCCCTCAATGTATTTTTATTCATTTATTCCACATGTGTTCTCTCTCATGTATGTCAGATGGCGGTCGCGACGTTTCGTCCGCTTCTTGGGACTTCTTCAGGCGGCCATGACATACAGGTATTCTTTTTTTCTCTCTTTTTTTCCAGGTAGAGGTAAGTATCCCCTTATGGTGAGGTAAGTATTCCCTTTGGTTTGAGGTAAGTATTCCCTTTAGTGGAGGTAAGTATTTAGTTGAGGTAAGTATCCCCTAACAATGAGCCCCTCTGGGGACATGTGGCTCCCTCAGAGGGCCGTGCCCAACTGAAAACAAAATGTCCGCTGCTCCCTTTTATGCTCTGAACCCCTCCCTTTCTGAGAATTCGTGTTTCTCCTCCATGTGGTGATTTTCTCTAACCGTTCTTTCCCATGTCTTTTTCAATAAAAATCCTTTGTTTCTGGCTCCAATTCTTATGCCTTTAATTTATATAGTGTTCATATCTATGGTTAACACTTGATCCACTGGGTATGTGTGCCTCCCTTTACTGGCTACACTTCATCCATTTTACTTAAATGCCTACTTTAGTTAGTGGCTTCATCCATTATATGGGCTTAGAAAATCCTTCACTGAGGTTAGAAATAAATTAAGGCCAGTGTTTTGGAGTCAGGGTGGGGATCTGAACTGAGTCAGGCCTGGGATTTAGGGTTAGGGCCTCAAAGGGGGCTTAGTTAGGGTCCAATTGGTTAGGGTTAGTTCAGAAGTATATGGGCTGGGGTTAGATGGGATTTAGACTGGGTTAGCTTATAATAGCTTAGCATGGATAGGAGCACAGACCATTGACCCACAGGAGGCCCTGGCTGGTTAGGGTTGGGGTTGGGTTGGGGGATTCCACCAAGGTGGAGGCCCCAAAATTGCACTCGCCACCCTGCGGATGGCCTGCACTCCGTCTCCATCTTCTCTTATGAGGTTTATATGTACTCTTTATATGAGTTACATTTAGACAGGTTCGCCTTTGTTATATGAAGTATAATAGTGCTATTTCTAGGTTTTCAGTTGGCTCCTTTAAGTTCCCTCAATGTATTTTTTTTTTTTTTTTCCACATGTGTTCTCTCTCATGTATGTCAGATGGCGGTCGCGACGTTTCGTCCGCTTCTTGGGACTTCTTCAGGCGGCCATGACATACAGGTATTCTTTTTTTTTCTCTTTTTTCCAGGTAGAGGTAAGTATCCCCTTATGGTGAGGTAAGTATTCCCTTTGGTTTGAGGTAAGTATTCCCTTTAGTGGAGGTAAGTATTTAGTTGAGGTAAGTATCCCCTAACAATGAGCCCCTCTGGGGACATGTGGCTCCCTCAGAGGGCCGTGCCCAACTGAAAACAAAATGTCCGCTGCTCCCTTTTATGCTCTGAACCCCTCCCTTTCTGAGAATTCGTGTTTCTCCTCCATGTGGTGATTTTCTCTAACCGTTCTTTCCCATGTCTTTTTCAATAAAAATCCTTTGTTTCTGGCTCCAATTCTTATGCCTTTAATTTATATAGTGTTCATATCTATGGTTAACACTTGATCCACTGGGTATGTGTGCCTCCCTTTACTGGCTACACTTCATCCATTTTACTTAAATGCCTACTTTAGTTAGTGGCTTCATCCATTATATGGGCTTAGAAAATCCTTCACTGAGGTTAGAAATAAATTAAGGCCAGTGTTTTGGAGTCAGGGTGGGGATCTGAACTGAGTCAGGCCTGGGATTTAGGGTTAGGGCCTCAAAGGGGGCTTAGTTAGGGTCCAATTGGTTAGGGTTAGTTCAGAAGTATATGGGCTGGGGTTAGATGGGATTTAGACTGGGTTAGCTTATAATAGCTTAGCATGGATAGGAGCACAGACCATTGACCCACAGGAGGCCCTGGCTGGTTAGGGTTGGGGTTGGGTTGGGGGATTCCACCAAGGTGGAGGCCCCAAAATTGCACTCGCCACCCTGCGGATGGCCTGCACTCCGTCTCCATCTTCTCTTATGAGGTTTATATGTACTCTTTATATGAGTTACATTTAGACAGGTTCGCCTTTGTTATATGAAGTATAATAGTGCTATTTCTGGGTTTTCAGTTGGCTCCTTTAAGTTCCCTCAATGTATTTTTATTCCACATGTGTTCTCTCTCATGTATGTCAGATGGCGGTCGCGACGTTTCGTCCGCTTCTTGGGACTTCTTCAGGCGGCCATGACATACAGGTATTCTTTTTTTCTCTCTTTTTTTCCAGGTAGAGGTAAGTATCCCCTTATGGTGAGGTAAGTATTCCCTTTGGTTTGAGGTAAGTATTCCCTTTAGTGGAGGTAAGTATTTAGTTGAGGTAAGTATCCCCTAACAATGAGCCCCTCTGGGGACATGTGGCTCCCTCAGAGGGCCGTGCCCAAACTGAAAACAAAATGTCCGCTGCTCCCTTTTATGCTCTGAACCCCTCCCTTTCTGAGAATTCGTGTGTTTCTCCTCCATGTGGTGATTTTCTCTAACCGTTCTTTCCCATGTCTTTTTCAATAAAAATCCTTTGTTTCTGGCTCCAATTCTTATGCCTT
This sequence comes from Dicentrarchus labrax, assembly GCF_905237075.1. Lineage (NCBI taxonomy): Eukaryota > Metazoa > Chordata > Actinopteri > Moronidae > Dicentrarchus > Dicentrarchus labrax. The sequence goes on along the minus strand of NW_026136877.1, from coordinate 13,147 downwards.
TAATTTATATAGTGTTCATATCTATGGTTAACACTTGATCCACTGGGTATGTGTGCCTCCCTTTACTGGCTACACTTCATCCATTTTACTTAAATGCCTACTTTAGTTAGTGGCTTCATCCATTATATGGGCTTAGAAAATCCTTCACTGAGGTTAGAAATAAATTAAGGCCAGTGTTTTGGAGTCAGGGTGGGGATCTGAACTGAGTCAGGCCTGGGATTTAGGGTTAGGGCCTCAAAGGGGGCTTAGTTAGGGTCCAATTGGTTAGGGTTAGTTCAGAAGTATATGGGCTGGGGTTAGATGGGATTTAGACTGGGTTAGCTTATAATAGCTTAGCATGGATAGGAGCACAGACCATTGACCCACAGGAGGCCCTGGCTGGTTAGGGTTGGGGTTGGGTTGGGGGATTCCACCAAGGTGGAGGCCCCAAAATTGCACTCGCCACCCTGCGGATGGCCTGCACTCCGTCTCCATCTTCTCTTATGAGGTTTATATGTACTCTTTATATGAGTTACATTTAGACAGGTTCGCCTTTGTTATATGAAGTATAATAGTTGCTATTTCTAGGTTTTCAGTTGGCTCCTTTAAGTTCCCTCAATGTATTTTTATTCATTTATTCCACATGTGTTCTCTCTCATGTATGTCAGATGGCGGTCGCGACGTTTCGTCCGCTTCTTGGGACTTCTTCAGGCGGCCATGACATACAGGTATTCTTTTTTTCTCTCTTTTTTTCCAGGTAGAGGTAAGTATCCCCTTATGGTGAGGTAAGTATTCCCTTTGGTTTGAGGTAAGTATTCCCTTTAGTGGAGGTAAGTATTTAGTTGAGGTAAGTATCCCCTAACAATGAGCCCCTCTGGGGACATGTGGCTCCCTCAGAGGGCCGTGCCCAACTGAAAACAAAATGTCCGCTGCTCCCTTTTATGCTCTGAACCCCTCCCTTTCTGAAAATTCGTGTGTTTCTCCTCCATGTGGTGATTTTCTCTAACCGTTCTTTCCCATGTCTTTTTCAATAAAAATCCTTTGTTTCTGGCTCCAATTCTTATGCCTTTAATTTATATAGTGTTCATATCTATGGTTAACACTTGATCCACTGGGTATGTGTGCCTCCCTTTACTGGCTACACTTCATCCATTTTACTTAAATGCCTACTTTAGTTAGTGGCTTCATCCATTATATGGGCTTAGAAAATCCTTCACTGAGGTTAGAAATAAATTAAGGCCAGTGTTTTGGAGTCAGGGTGGGGATCTGAACTGAGTCAGGCCTGGGATTTAGGGTTAGGGCCTCAAAGGGGGCTTAGTTAGGGTCCAATTGGTTAGGGTTAGTTCAGAAGTATATGGGCTGGGGTTAGATGGGATTTAGACTGGGTTAGCTTATAATAGCTTAGCATGGATAGGAGCACAGACCATTGACCCACAGGAGGCCCTGGCTGGTTAGGGTTGGGGTTGGGTTGGGGGATTCCACCAAGGTGGAGGCCCCAAAATTGCACTCGCCACCCTGCGGATGGCCTGCACTCCGTCTCCATCTTCTCTTATGAGGTTTATATGTACTCTTTATATGAGTTACATTTAGACAGGTTCGCCTTTGTTATATGAAGTATAATAGTTGCTATTTCTGGGTTTTCAGTTGGCTCCTTTAAGTTCCCTCAATGTATTTTTATTCCTTTATTCCACATGTGTTCTCTCTCATGTATGTCAGATGGCGGTCGCGACGTTTCGTCCGCTTCTTGGGACTTCTTCAGGCGGCCATGACATACAGGTATTTTTTTTTCTCTTTTTTTCCAGGTAGAGGTAAGTATCCCCTTATGGTGAGGTAAGTATTCCCTTTGGTTTGAGGTAAGTATTCCCTTTAGTGGAGGTAAGTATTTAGTTGAGGTAAGTATCCCCTAACAATGAGCCCCTCTGGGGACATGTGGCTCCCTCAGAGGGCCGTGCCCAACTGAAAACAAAATGTCCGCTGCTCCCTTTTATGCTCTGAACCCCTCCCTTTCTGAAAATTCGTGTGTTTCTCCTCCATGTGGTGATTTTCTCTAACCGTTCTTTCCCATGTCTTTTTCAATAAAAATCCTTTGTTTCTGGCTCCAATTCTTATGCCTTTAATTTATATAGTGTTCATATCTATGGTTAACACTTGATCCACTGGGTATGTGTGCCTCCCTTTACTGGCTACACTTCATCCATTTTACTTAAATGCCTACTTTAGTTAGTGGCTTCATCCATTATATGGGCTTAGAAAATCCTTCACTGAGGTTAGAAATAAATTAAGGCCAGTGTTTTGGAGTCAGGGTGGGGATCTGAACTGAGTCAGGCCTGGGATTTAGGGTTAGGGCCTCAAAGGGGGCTTAGTTAGGGTCCAATTGGTTAGGGTTAGTTCAGAAGTATATGGGCTGGGGTTAGATGGGATTTAGACTGGGTTAGCTTATAATAGCTTAGCATGGATAGGAGCACAGACCATTGACCCACAGGAGGCCCTGGCTGGTTAGGGTTGGGGTTGGGTTGGGGGATTCCACCAAGGTGGAGGCCCCAAAATTGCACTCGCCACCCTGCGGATGGCCTGCACTCCGTCTCCATCTTCTCTTATGAGGTTTATATGTACTCTTTATATGAGTTACATTTAGACAGGTTCGCCTTTGTTATATGAAGTATAATAGTTGCTATTTCTAGGTTTTCAGTTGGCTCCTTTAAGTTCCCTCAATGTATTTTTTTTCATTTATTCCACATGTGTTCTCTCTCATGTATGTCAGATGGCGGTCGCGACGTTTCGTCCGCTTCTTGGGACTTCTTCAGGCGGCCATGACATACAGGTATTCTTTTTTCTCTTTTTTTCCAGGTAGAGGTAAGTATCCCCTTATGGTGAGGTAAGTATTCCCTTTGGTTTGAGGTAAGTATTCCCTTTAGTGGAGGTAAGTATTTAGTTGAGGTAAGTATCCCCTAACAATGAGCCCCTCTGGGGACATGTGGCTCCCTCAGAGGGCCGTGCCCAACTGAAAACAAAATGTCCGCTGCTCCCTTTTATGCTCTGAACCCCTCCCTTTCTGAAAATTCGTGTGTTTCTCCTCCATGTGGTGATTTTCTCTAACCGTTCTTTCCCATGTCTTTTTCAATAAAAATCCTTTGTTTCTGGCTCCAATTCTTATGCCTTTAATTTATATAGTGTTCATATCTATGGTTAACACTTGATCCACTGGGTATGTGTGCCTCCCTTTACTGGCTACACTTCATCCATTTTACTTAAATGCCTACTTTAGTTAGTGGCTTCATCCATTATATGGGCTTAGAAAATCCTTCACTGAGGTTAGAAATAAATTAAGGCCAGTGTTTTGGAGTCAGGGTGGGGATCTGAACTGAGTCAGGCCTGGGATTTAGGGTTAGGGCCTCAAAGGGGGCTTAGTTAGGGTCCAATTGGTTAGGGTTAGTTCAGAAGTGTATGGGCTGGGGTTAGATGGGATTTAGACTGGGTTAGCTTATAATAGCTTAGCATGGATAGGAGCACAGACCATTGACCCACAGGAGGCCCTGGCTGGTTAGGGTTGGGGTTGGGTTGGGGGATTCCACCAAGGTGGAGGCCCCAAAATTGCACTCGCCACCCTGCGGATGGCCTGCACTCCGTCTCCATCTTCTCTTATGAGGTTTATATGTACTCTTTATATGAGTTACATTTAGACAGGTTCGCCTTTGTTATATGAAGTATAATAGTGCTATTTCTAGGTTTTCAGTTGGCTCCTTTAAGTTACCTCAATGTTTTTTTATTCATTTATATCACATGTGTTCTCTCTCATGTATGTCAGATGGCGGTCGCGACGTTTCGTCCGCTTCTTGGGACTTCTTCAGGCGGCCATGACATACAGGTATTCTTTTTTTCTCTCTTTTTTTCCAGGTAGAGGTAAGTATCCCCTTATGGTGAGGTAAGTATTCCCTTTGGTTTGAGGTAAGTATTCCCTTTAGTGGAGGTAAGTATTTAGTTGAGGTAAGTATCCCCTAACAATGAGCCCCTCTGGGGACATGTGGCTCCCTCAGAGGGCCGTGCCCAACTGAAAACAAAATGTCCGCTGCTCCCTTTTATGCTCTGAACCCCTCCCTTTCTGAAAATTCGTGTGTTTCTCCTCCATGTGGTGATTTTCTCTAACCGTTCTTTCCCATGTCTTTTTCAATAAAAATCCTTTGTTTCTGGCTCCAATTCTTATGCCTTTAATTTATATAGTGTTCATATCTATGGTTAACACTTGATCCACTGGGTATGTGTGCCTCCCTTTACTGGCTACACTTCATCCATTTTACTTAAATGCCTACTTTAGTTAGTGGCTTCATCCATTATATGGGCTTAGAAAATCCTTCACTGAGGTTAGAAATAAATTAAGGCCAGTGTTTTGGAGTCAGGGTGGGGATCTGAACTGAGTCAGGCCTGGGATTTAGGGTTAGGGCCTCAAAGGGGGCTTAGTTAGGGTCCAATTGGTTAGGGTTAGTTCAGAAGTATATGGGCTGGGGTTAGATGGGATTTAGACTGGGTTAGCTTATAATAGCTTAGCATGGATAGGAGCACAGACCATTGACCCACAGGAGGCCCTGGCTGGTTAGGGTTGGGGTTGGGTTGGGGGATTCCACCAAGGTGGAGGCCCCAAAATTGCACTCGCCACCCTGCGGATGGCCTGCACTCCGTCTCCATCTTCTCTTATGAGGTTTATATGTACTCTTTATATGAGTTACATTTAGACAGGTTCGCCTTTGTTATATGAAGTATAATAGTTGCTATTTCTAGGTTTTCAGTTGGCTCCTTTAAGTTCCCTCAATGTATTTTTATTCATTTATTCCACATGTGTTCTCTCTCTTGTATGTCAGATGGCGGTCGCGACGTTTCGTCCGCTTCTTGGGACTTCTTCAGGCGGCCATGACATACAGGTATTTTTTTTTCTTTTTTTTTCCAGGTAGAGGTAAGTATCCCCTTATGGTGAGGTAAGTATTCCCTTTGGTTTGAGGTAAGTATTCCCTTTAGTGGAGGTAAGTATTTAGTTGAGGTAAGTATCCCCTAACAATGAGCCCCTCTGGGGACATGTGGCTCCCTCAGAGGGCCGTGCCCAAACTGAAAACAAAATGTCCGCTGCTCCCTTTTATGCTCTGAACCCCTCCCTTTCTGAAAATTCGTGTGTTTCTCCTCCATGTGGTGATTTTCTCTAACCGTTCTTTCCCATGTCTTTTTCAATAAAAATCCTTTGTTTCTGGCTCCAATTCTTATGCCTTTAATTTATATAGTGTTCATATCTATGGTTAACACTTGATCCACTGGGTATGTGTGCCTCCCTTTACTGGCTACACTTCATCCATTTTACTTAAATGCCTACTTTAGTTAGTGGCTTCATCCATTATATGGGCTTAGAAAATCCTTCACTGAGGTTAGAAATAAATTAAGGCCAGTGTTTTGGAGTCAGGGTGGGGATCTGAACTGAGTCAGGCCTGGGATTTAGGGTTAGGGCCTCAAAGGGGGCTTAGTTAGGGTCCAATTGGTTAGGGTTAGTTCAGAAGTATATATGGGCTGGGGTTAGATGGGATTTAGACTGGGTTAGCTTATAATAGCTTAGCATGGATAGGAGCACAGACCATTGACCCACAGGAGGCCCTGGCTGGTTAGGGTTGGGGTTGGGTTGGGGGATTCCACCAAGGTGGAGGCCCCAAAATTGCACTCGCCACCCTGCGGATGGCCTGCACTCCGTCTCCATCTTCTCTTATGAGGTTTATATGTACTCTTTATATGAGTTACATTTAGACAGGTTCGCCTTTGTTATATGAAGTATAATAGTGCTATTTCTGGGTTTTCAGTTGGCTCCTTTAAGTTCCCTCAATGTATTTTTATTCCTTTATTCCACATGTGTTCTCTCTCATGTATGTCAGATGGCGGTCGCGACGTTTCGTCCGCTTCTTGGGACTTCTTCAGGCGGCCATGACATACAGGTATTCTTTTTTCTTTTTTTTTCCCAGGTAGAGGTAAGTATCCCCTTATGGTGAGGTAAGTATTCCCTTTGGTTTGAGGTAAGTATTCCCTTTAGTGGAGGTAAGTATTTAGTTGAGGTAAGTATCCCCTAACAATGAGCCCCTCTGGGGACATGTGGCTCCCTCAGAGGGCCGTGCCCAAACTGAAAACAAAATGTCCGCTGCTCCCTTTTATGCTCTGAACCCCTCCCTTTCTGAGAATTCGTGTGTTTCTCCTCCATGTGGTGATTTTCTCTAACCGTTCTTTCCCATGTCTTTTTCAATAAAAATCCTTTGTTTCTGGCTCCAATTCTTATGCCTTTAATTTATATAGTGTTCATATCTATGGTTAACACTTGATCCACTGGGTATGTGTGCCTCCCTTTACTGGCTACACTTCATCCATTTTACTTAAATGCCTACTTTAGTTAGTGGCTTCATCCATTATATGGGCTTAGAAAATCCTTCACTGAGGTTAGAAATAAATTAAGGCCAGTGTTTTGGAGTCAGGGTGGGGATCTGAACTGAGTCAGGCCTGGGATTTAGGGTTAGGGCCTCAAAGGGGGCTTAGTTAGGGTCCAATTGGTTAGGGTTAGTTCAGAAGTATATGGGCTGGGGTTAGATGGGATTTAGACTGGGTTAGCTTATAATAGCTTAGCATGGATAGGAGCACAGACCATTGACCCACAGGAGGCCCTGGCTGGTTAGGGTTGGGGTTGGGTTGGGGGATTCCACCAAGGTGGAGGCCCCAAAATTGCACTCGCCACCCTGCGGATGGCCTGCACTCCGTCTCCATCTTCTCTTATGAGGTTTATATGTACTCTTTATATGAGTTACATTTAGACAGGTTCGCCTTTGTTATATGAAGTATAATAGTTATGTTTCTAGGTTTTCAGTTGGCTCCTTTAAGTTCCCTCAATGTATTTTTTTTCATTTATTCCACATGTGTTCTCTCTCATGTATGTCAGATGGCGGTCGCGACGTTTCGTCCGCTTCTTGGGACTTCTTCAGGCGGCCATGACATACAGGTATTCTTTTTTTTTTTTTTTTTCAGGTAGAGGTAAGTATCCCCTTATGGTGAGGTAAGTATTCCCTTTGGTTTGAGGTAAGTATTCCCTTTAGTGGAGGTAAGTATTTAGTTGAGGTAAGTATCCCCTAACAATGAGCCCCTCTGGGGACATGTGGCTCCCTCAGAGGGCCGTGCCCAAACTGAAAACAAAATGTCCGCTGCTCCCTTTTATGCTCTGAACCCCTCCCTTTCTGAAAATTCGTGTGTTTCTCCTCCATGTGGTGATTTTCTCTAACCGTTCTTTCCCATGTCTTTTTCAATAAAAATCCTTTGTTTCTGGCTCCAATTCTTATGCCTTTAATTTATATAGTGTTCATAACTATGGTTAACACTTGATCCACTGGGTATGTGTGCCTCCCTTTACTGGCTACACTTCATCCATTTTACTTAAATGCCTACTTTAGTTAGTGGCTTCATCCATTATATGGGCTTAGAAAATCCTTCACTGAGGTTAGAAATAAATTAAGGCCAGTGTTTTGGAGTCAGGGTGGGGATCTGAACTGAGTCAGGCCTGGGATTTAGGGTTAGGGCCTCAAAGGGGGCTTAGTTAGGGTCCAATTGGTTAGGGTTAGTTCAGAAGTATATGGGCTGGGGTTAGATGGGATTTAGACTGGGTTAGCTTATAATAGCTTAGCATGGATAGGAGCACAGACCATTGACCCACAGGAGGCCCTGGCTGGTTAGGGTTGGGGTTGGGTTGGGGGATTCCACCAAGGTGGAGGCCCCAAAATTGCACTCGCCACCCTGCGGATGGCCTGCACTCCGTCTCCATCTTCTCTTATGAGGTTTATATGTACTCTTTATATGAGTTACATTTAGACAGGTTCGCCTTTGTTATATGAAGTATAATAGTTGCTATTTCTAGGTTTTCAGTTGGCTCCTTTAAGTTCCCTCAATGTATTTTTTTTCATTTATTCCACATGTGTTCTCTTTCTTGTATGTCAGATGGCGGTCGCGACGTTTCGTCCGCTTCTTGGGACTTCTTCAGGCGGCCATGACATACAGGTATTCTTTTTTTCTCTTTTTTTTTCCAGGTAGAGGTAAGTATCCCCTTATGGTGAGGTAAGTATTCCCTTAGGTTTGAGGTAAGTATTCCCTTTAGTGGAGGTAAGTATTTAGTTGAGGTAAGTATCCCCTAACAATGAGCCCCTCTGGGGACATGTGGCTCCCTCAGAGGGCCGTGCCAAACTGAATTCAAAATGTCCGCTGCTCCCTTTTATGCTCTGAGCCCCTCCCTTTCTGAAAATCCGTGTTTCTCCTCCATGTGGTGATTTTCTCTAACCGTTTTTTCCATGTCTTTTTCAATAAAAATCCTTTATTTCTGGCTCCAATTCTTTTGCCTTTAACTTATATAGTGTTCATAACTATGGTTAACACTTGATCCACTGGGTATGTGTGCCTCCCTTTACTGGCTACACTTCATCCATTTTACTTAAATGCCTACTTTAGTTAGTGGCTTCATCCATTATATGGGCTTAGAAAATCCTTCACTGAGGTTAGAAATAAGTTAAGGCCAGTGTTTTGGAGTCAGGGTGGGGACTTGAACTGAATCAGGCCTGGGATTTAGGGTTAGGGCCTCAAAGGGGGCTTAGTTAGGGTCCAATTGGTTAGGGTTAGTTCAGAAATATATGGGCTGGGGTTAGATGGGATTTGGACTGGGTTAGCTTAATATAGCTTAGCATGGAGAGGAGCACTGACCATTGACCCACAGGAGGCCCTGGCTGGTTAGGGTTGGGGTGGGGTTGGGGATTCCACCAAGGTGGAGGCCCCCAAAAATGCACTCGCCACCCTGCGGATGGCCTGCACTCCGTCTCCATCTTCTCTGATGAGGTTATGTGTACTCGTTCTATGAGTTACATTTAGACCGGTTCGCCTTTGTTATATGAAGTATAATAATAGTGTTTCTGGGTTTTCAGTTTTGGCTCCTTTAAGTTCCCTCCATGGTTTTTTATATGTGTCACATGTGTTCTCTTTCTTGTATGTCAGATGGCGGTCGCGACGTTTCGTCCGCTTCTTGGGACTTCTTCAGGCGGCCATGACATACAGGTTTTATTTCTTTTCCGGTAGAGGTAAGTATTCCCTTATGGTGAGGTAAGTATTCCCTTTAGTGGAGGTAAGTATTCCCTTTAGTGGAGGTAAGTATTTAGTTGAGGTAAGTATCCCCTAACAATGAGCCCCTCTGGGGACATGTGGCTCCCTCAGAGGGCCGTGCCAAACTGAATTCAAAATGTCCGCTGCTCCCTTTTATGCTCTGAGCCCCTCCCTTTCTGAAAATCCGTGTTCCTCCTCCATGTGGTGATTTTCTCTAACTGTTTTTTCCCATGTCTTTTTCAATAAAAATCCTTTATTTCTGGCTCCAATTCTTTTGCCTTTAACTTATATAGTGTTCATAACTATGGTTAACACTTGATCCACTGGGTATGTGTGCCTCCCTTTACTGGCTACACTTCATCCATTTTACTTAAATGCCTACTTTAGTTAGTGGCTTCATCCATTATATGGGCTTAGAAAATCCTTCACTGAGGTTAGAAATAAGTTAAGGCCAGTGTTTTGGAGTCAGGGTGGGGACTTGAACTGAATCAGGCCTGGGATTTAGGGTTAGGGCCTCAAAGGGGGCTTAGTTAGGGTCCAATTGGTTAGGGTTAGTTCAGAAATATATGGGCTGGGGTTAGATGGGATTTGGACTGGGTTAGCTTAATATAGCTTAGCATGGAGAGGAGCACTGACCATTGACCCACAGGAGGCCCTGGCTGGTTAGGGTTGGGGTTGGGTTTGGGGATTCCACCAAGGTGGAGGCCCCAAAATTGCACTCGCCACCCTGCGGATGGCCTGCACTCCGTCTCCATCTTCTCTTATGAGGTTATATGTACTCTTTCTATGAGTTACATTTAGACAGGTTCGCCTTTGTTATATGAAGTATTATAGTTATGTTTCTAGTTTTTCAGTTGGCTCCTTTAAGTTACCTCAATGTTTCTTTATTTATAATTTCACATGTGTTCTCTCTCTTGTATGTCAGATGGCGGTCGCGACGTTTCGTCCGCTTCTTGGGACTTCTTCAGGCGGCCATGACATACAGGTTTTATTTCTTTTCCGGTAGAGGTAAGTATCCCCTTATGGTGAGGTAAGTATTCCCTTTAGTGGAGGTAAGTATTCCCTTTAGTGGAGGTAAGTAATCCCTTTAGTTGAGGTAAGTATCCCCTAACAATGAGCCCCTCTGGGGACATGTGGCTCCCTCAGAGGGCCGTGCCAAACTGAAAACAAAATGTCTGCTGCTCCCTTTTATACTCTGAACCCCTCCCTTTCTGAAAATTCGTGTGTTTCTCCTCCATGTGGTGATTTTCTCTAACTGTTCTTTCCCATGTCTTTTTCAATAAAAATCCTTTGTTTCTGGCTCCAATTCTTATGCCTTTAATTTACATAGTGTTCATATCTATGGTTAACACTTGATCCACTGGGTATGTGTGCCTCCCTTTACTGGCTACACTTCATCCATTTTACTTAAATGCCTACTTTAGTTAGTGGCTTCATCCATTATATGGGCTTAGAAAATCCTTCACTGAGGTTAGAAATAAGTTAAGGCCAGTGTTTTGGAGTCAGGGTGGGGATCTGAACTGAGTCAGGCCTGGGACTTAGGGTTAGGGCCTCAAAGGGGGCTTAGTTAGGGTCCAATTGGTTAGGGTTAGTTCAGAAATATATGGGCTGGGGTTAGATGGGATTTAGACTGGGTTAGCTTATAATAGCTTAGCATGGATAGGAGCACAGACCATTGACCCACAGGAGGCCCTGGCTGGTTAGGGTTGGGGTTGGGTTTGGGGATTCCACCAAGGTGGAGGCCCCAAAATTGCACTCGCCACCCTGCGGATGGCCTGCACTCCGTCTCCATCTTCTCTTATGAGGTTATATGTACTCTTTCTATGAGTTACATTTAGACAGGTTCGCCTTTGTTATATGAAGTATTATAGTTGTGTTTCTAGTTTTTCAGTTGGCTCCTTTAAGTTACCTCAATGTTTCTTTATTTATAATTTCACATGTGTTCTCTCTCTTGTATGTCAGATGGCGGTCGCGACGTTTCGTCCGCTTCTTGGGACTTCTTCAGGCGGCCATGACATACAGGTATTTTTTTCTCTCTTTTTCCAGGTAGAGGTAAGTATCCCCTTATGGTGAGGTAAGTATTCCCTTTGGTTGAGGTAAGTATTCCTTTAGTTGAGGTAAGTATTTAGTTGAGGTAAGTATCCCCTAACAATGAGCCCCTCTGGGGACATGTGGCTCCCTCAGAGGGCCGTGCCAAACTGAATTCAAAATGTCTGCTGCTCCCTTTTATACTCTGAACCCCTCCCTTTCTGAAAATTCGTGTGTTTCTCCTCCATGTGGTGATTTTCTCTAACTGTTCTTTCCCATGTCTTTTTCAATAAAAATCCTTTGTTTCTGGCTCCAATTCTTATGCCTTTAATTTACATAGTGTTCATATCTATGGTTAACACTTGATCCACTGGGTATGTGTGCCTCCCTTTACTGGCTACACTTCATCCATTTTACTTAAATGCCTACTTTAGTTAGTGGCTTCATCCATTATATGGGCTTAGAAAATCCTTCACTGAGGTTAGAAGTAAATTAAGGCCAGTGTTTTGGAGTCAGGGTGGGGATCTGAACTGAGTCAGGCCTGGGACTTAGGGTTAGGGCCTCAAAGGGGGCTTAGTTAGGGTCCAATTGGTTAGGGTTAGTTCAGAAATATATGGGCTGGGGTTAGATGGGATTTAGACTGGGTTAGCTTATAATAGCTTAGCATGGATAGGAGCACAGACCATTGACCCACAGGAGGCCCTGGCTGGTTAGGGTTGGGGTTGGGTTTGGGGATTCCACCAAGGTGGAGGCCCCAAAATTGCACTCGCCACCCTGCGGATGGCCTGCACTCCGTCTCCATCTTCTCTTATGAGGTTATATGTACTCTTTCTATGAGTTACATTTAGACAGGTTCGCCTTTGTTATATGAAGTATTATAGTTGTGTTTCTAGTTTTTCAGTTGGCTCCTTTAAGTTACCTCAATGTTTCTTTATTTATAATTTCACATGTGTTCTCTCTCTTGTATGTCAGATGGCGGTCGCGACGTTTCGTCCGCTTCTTGGGACTTCTTCAGGCGGCCATGACATACAGGTTTTATTTCTTTTCAGGTAGAGGTAAGTATCCCCTTATGGTGAGGTAAGTATTCCCTTTGGTTGAGGTAAGTATTTAGTTGAGGTAAGTATTTAGTTGAGGTAAGTATCCCCTAACAATGAGCCCCTCTGGGGACATGTGGCTCCCTCAGAGGGCCGTGCCAAACTGAATTCAAAATGTCTGCTGCTCCCTTTTATACTCTGAACCCCTCCCTTTCTGAAAATCCGTGTTCCTCCTCCATGTGGTGATTTTCTCTAACCGTTTTTTCCCATGTCTTTTTCAATAAAAATCCTTTATTTCTGGCTCCAATTCTTTTGCCTTTAACTTATATAGTGTTCATATCTATGGTTAACACTTGATCCACTGGGTATGTGTGCCTCCCTTTACTGGCTACACTTCATCCATTTTACTTAAATGCCTACTTTAGTTAGTGGCTTCATCCATTATATGGGCTTAGAAAATCCTTCACTGAGGTTAGAAGTAAATTAAGGCCAGTGTTTTGGAGTCAGGGTGGGGATCTGAACTGAGTCAGGCCTGGGACTTAGGGTTAGGGCCTCAAAGGGGGCTTAGTTAGGGTCCAATTGGTTAGGGTTAGTTCAGAAATATATGGGCTGGGGTTAGATGGGATTTAGACTGGGTTAGCTTATAATAGCTTAGCATGGATAGGAGCACAGACCATTGACCCACAGGAGGCCCTGGCTGGTTAGGGTTGGGGTTGGGTTGGGGGATTCCACCAAGGTGGAGGCCCCAAAATTGCACTCGCCACCCTGCGGATGGCCTGCACTCCGTCTCCATCTTCTCTTATGAGGTTTATATGTACTCTTTATATGAGTTACATTTAGACAGGTTCGCCTTTGTTATATGAAGTATAATAGTGGTATTTCTAGGTTTTCAGTTGGCTCCTTTAAGTTCCCTCAATGTTTTTTTATTCATTTATTCCACATGTGTTCTCTCTCATGTATGTCAGATG
>NW_026136876.1:0-76498 GCF_905237075.1 Dicentrarchus labrax | reverse complement strand
GGAAACTGGCAGATAGGTGCTTCTGGAAGAGAATGGCAGCTTGTGTTAAAAAACTTGTTTTCTCAGCCTGAGAAGCTCATTCGGCACACTTAGGTGGAAAAACACCAAAGTCCCACAGAATTACACTCTATAATGTACAAGTCACCGCTGTGAAGCTTCCTGAGGTGGAAACTGGCAGATAGGTGCTTCTGGAAGAGAATGGCAGCTTCTGTGAAAAAGCTTGTTTTCTCAGCCTGAGAGAGCCACACAAACCACTCTATAATGTACAAATTCGCCGCTGTGAAGCTTCCTGAGGTGGAAACTGGCAGATAGGTGCTTCTGGAAGAGAATGGCAGCTTGTGTGAAAAAGCTTGTTTTCTCAGCCTGGCACACTTAGGTGGAAAAACACCAAAGTCCCACAGAATTACATGTGAAACAGGAAAAAGACAGAATTACATGGGAAACGCAAAAGTCACTTTTCATAGTTTTGTCCATTACAGCTAAACTAAGTGAGAGAGCCACACCAAACCACTTCATCCATCACTTTAATTATGCCACTGTGAAGCTTTGCAAGTCCAAAATGAATTATTCTGTGGTCAAGTATTCCCTCTTTTGTCCAAAAGGCGTAACTGCAGTTGGAACACAGAAAACCACTCTATAATGTAAAATTCACCGCTGTGAAGCTTTCTGAGGTGGAAACTGACAGATAAGGGGCAGAACTCAGGTTGCTGATGCATGCAACTGCATAAAGGGTGGGCCCTGGGGTGATACCAGTGGGTACTGGATTGTAGTGCAGTGTCTCTTCAGCAGTGTGAAACCACATAATTTTCCAATGATGAGACATCCACTCACCCGCCGGCTCCACTGTCTCTGCCATCAGCTGCTCGGCCTCCACCGCTGTGTCTGTATCGTCCTCTTCCCCTGAGGAAGAGGGAATCAGGCACTGGCTGGTACTCCTCATCAGTGGTGTTGCTGTCATCCTCTGAGGAGGGTGTCCCCTCATCTTCAGGATGCCGCTGTGAAGCTTCCTGAGGTGGAAACTGGAAGATAGGTGCTTCTGGAAGAGAATGGCAGTTGTGTGAAAAAGCTTGTTTTCTCAGCCTGGCACACTTAGGTGGAAAAACACCAAAGTCCCACAGAATTTGCATGTGAAACAGGAAAAAGCCAGGAATTACATGGGGGAACGCAAAAATTTCACTTTTAATAGTTTTGTGCATTACAGCCAAACTAAGTGAGAGAGCCACACCAAACCACTCTATAATGTACAAGTCGCCGCTGTGAAGCTTCCTGAGGTGGAAACTGGCAGATAGGTGCTTCTGGAAGAGAATGGCAGCTTGTGTGAAAAAGCTTGTTTTCTCAGACTGAGAAGCTCATTCGGCACACTTAGGTGGAAAAACACCAAAGTCCCACAGAATTGCATGTGAAACAAGAAAAAGCCAGAATTACATGGGAAATGCAAAAAAGTCACTTTTAATAGTTTTGTGCATTACAGCAAAACTAATTGAGGGAGCAACACCAAACCACTCTATAATGTACAAGTCGCCGCTGTGAAGCTTCCTGAGGTGGAAACTGGCAGATAGGTGCTTCTGGAAGAGAATGGCAGCTTGTGTGAAAAAGCTTGTTTTCTCAGCCTGAGAAGCTCATTTGGCACACTTAGGTGGAAAAACACCAAAGTCCCACAGAATGGCATGTGAAACAAGAAAAAGCCAGAATTACATGGGAAACGCAAAAAAGTCACTTTTAATAGTTTTGTGCATTACAGCCAAACTAAGTGACAGAGCCACACCAAACCACTCTATAATGTACAAGTCGCCGCTGTGGAGCTTCCTGAGGTGGAAACTGGCAGATAGGTGCTTCTGGAAGAGAATGGCAGCTTGTGTGAAAAGCTTGTTTTCTCAGCCTGAGAAGCTCATTTGGCACACTTAAGTGGAAAAATACCAAAGTCCCACAGAATTGCATGTGAAACAAGAAAAAGCCAGAATTACATGGGAAACGCAAAAAAAGTCACTTTTAATAGTTTTGTGCATTACAGCCAAACTAAGTGAGGGAGCAACACCACACCACTCTATAATGTACAAGTCGCCGCTGTGAAGCTTCCTGAGGTGGAAACTGGCAGATAGGTGCTTCTGGAAGAGAATGGCAGCTTGTGTGAAAAAGCTTGTTTTCTCAGCCTGAGAAGCTCATTTGGCACACTTAGGTGGAAAAATACCAAAGTCCCACAGAATTGCATGTGAAACAAGAAAAAGCCAGAATTACATGGGAAACGCAAAAAAGTCACTTTTAATAGTTTTGTGCATTACAGCAAAACTAAGTGAGAGAGCCACACCAAACCACTCTATAATGTACAAGTCGCCGCTGTGAGGCTTTCTGAGGTGGAAACTGGCACATAGGTGCTTCTGGAAGAGAATGGCAGCTTGTGTGAAAAAGCTTGTTTTCTCAGCCAGAGAAGCTCATTCGGCACACTTAGGTGTAAAAACACCAAAGTCCCACAGAATTGCATGTGAAACAAGAAAAAGCCAGAATTGCATGGGAAACGCAGAAAAGTCACTTTTAATAGTTTTGTGCATTACAGCCAAACTAAGTGAGAGAGCCACACCAAACCACTCTATAATGTACAAGTCGCCGCTGTGAAGCTTCCTGAGGTGGAAAACTGGCAGATATGTGCTTCTGGAAGAGAATGGCAGCTTGTGTGAAAAAGCTTGTTTTCTCAGACTGAGAAGCTCATTCGGCACACTTAGGTGGAAAAACACCAAAGTCCCACAGAATTGCATGTGAAACAAGAAAAAGCCAGAATTACATGGGAAACGCAAAAAAGTCACTTTTAATAGTTTTGTGCATTACAGCCAAACTAAGTGAGAGAGCCACACCAAACCACTCTATAATGTACAAGTCGCTGCTGTGAAGCTTCCTGAGGTGGAAAACTGGCAGATATTTGCTTCTGGAAGAGAATGGCAGCTTGTGTGAAAAAGCTTGTTTTCTCAGACTGAGAAGCTCATTCGGCACACTTAGGTGGAAAAACACCAAAGTCCCACAGAATTGCATGTGAAACAAGAAAAAGCCAGAATTACATGGGAAATGCAAAAAAGTCACTTTTAATAGTTTTGTGCATTACAGCCAAACTAAGTGAGGGAGCAACACCAAACCACTCTATAATGTACAAGTCGCCGCTGTGAAGCTTCCTGAGGTTGAAACTGGCAGATAGGTGCTTCTGGAAGAGAATGGCAGCTTGTGTGAAAAAAACTTGTTTTCTCAGCCTGAGAGTCTCATTTGGCACACTTAGGTGGAAAAACACCAAAGTCCCACAGAATGGCATGTGAAACAAGAAAAAGCCAGAATTACATGGGAAACGCAAAAAAGTCACTTTTGATTGTTTTGTGCATTACAGCCAAACTAAGTGAGAGAGCCACACCAAACCACTCTATAATGTACAAGTCGCCGCTGTGGAGCTTCCTGAGGTGGAAACTGGAAGATAGGTGCTTCTGGAAGAGAATGGCAGCTTGTGTGAAAAAGCTTGTTTTCTCAGACTGAGAAGCTCATTCGGCACACTTAGGTGGAAAAACACCAAAGTACCATAGAATTGCATGTGAAACAAGAAACAGCCAGAATTACATGGGAAACGCAAAAAAGTCACTTTTAATAGTTTTGTGCATTACAGCCAAACTAAGTGAGAGAGCCACACCAAGCCACTTCATCCATCACTTCAAGTATGCCACTGTGAAGCTTTGCAAGTCCAGAATGAATTATTCTGTGGTCAACTGTGCCCTCTTTTGTCGAAAAAGCGTAACTGCATTTTGAACAGAGAAAAAAAAACACTCTGTAATGTACAAGTCGCCGCTGTGAAGCTTCCTGAGGTGGAAACTGGCACATAGGTGCTTCTGGAAGAGAATGGCAGCTTGTGTGAAAAAGCTTGTTTTCTCAGACTGAGAAGCTCATTCGGCACACTTAGGTGGAAAAACACCAAAGTCCCACAGAATTGCATGTGAAACAAGAAAAAGCCAGAATTACATGGGAAATGCAAAAAAGTCACTTTTAATAGTTTTGTGCATTACAGCCAAACTAAGTGAGGGAGCAACACCAAACCACTCTATAATGTACAAGTGGCCACTGTGAAGCTTACTGAGGTGGAAACTGGCAGATAGGTGCTTCTGGAAGAGAATGGCAGCTTTTGTGAAAAAAGCTTGTTTTTTCAGACCTGGAAGCTCATTCGGCACACTTAGATGGAAAAACACCAAAGTCCCACAGAATTGCATGGGAAAAAGAAAAAGCCAGAATTACATGGGAAACGCAAAAAAGTAACTTTTAATAGTTTTGTGCATTACAGCCAAACTAAGTGAGAGAGCCACACCAAACCACTCTATAATGTACAAGTCGCTGCTGTGAAGCTTCCTGAGGTGGAAAACTGGCAGATATTTGCTTCTGGAAGAGAATGGCAGCTTGTGTGAAAAAGCTTGTTTTCTCAGACTGAGAAGCTCATTCGGCACACTTAGGTGGAAAAACACCAAAGTCCCACAGAATTGCATGTGAAACAAGAAAAAGCCAGAATTACATGGGAAATGCAAAAAGTCACTTTTAATAGTTTTGTGCATTACAGCCAAACTAAGTGAGGGAGCAACACCAAACCACTCTATAATGTACAAGTCGCCGCTGTGAAGCTTCCTGAGGTTGAAACTGGCAGATAGGTGCTTCTGGAAGAGAATGGCAGCTTGTGTGAAAAAGCTTGTTTTCTCAGCCTGAGAGTCTCATTTGGCACACTTAGGTGGAAAAACACCAAAGTCCCACAGAATGGCATGTGAAACAAGAAAAAGCCAGAATTACATGGGAAACGCAAAAAAGTCACTTTTGATTGTTTTGTGCATTACAGCCAAACTAAGTGAGAGAGCCACACCAAACCACTCTATAATGTACAAGTCGCCGCTGTGGAGCTTCCTGAGGTGGAAACTGGAAGATAGGTGCTTCTGGAAGAGAATGGCAGCTTGTGTGAAAAAGCTTGTTTTCTCAGACTGAGAAGCTCATTCGGCACACTTAGGTGGAAAAAACACCAAAGTACCATAGAATTGCATGTGAAACAAGAAACAGCCAGAATTACATGGGAAACGCAAAAAGTCACTTTTAATAGTTTTGTGCATTACAGCCAAACTAAGTGAGAGAGCCACACCAAGCCACTTCATCCATCACTTCAAGTATGCCACTGTGAAGATTTGCAAGTCCAGAATGAATTATTCTGTGGTCAACTGTGCCCTCTTTTGTCGAAAAAGCGTAACTGCATTTTGAACAGAGAAAAAAAAAACACTCTGTAATGTACAAGTCGCCGCTGTGAAGCTTCCTGAGGTGGAAACTGGCACATAGGTGCTTCTGGAAGAGAATGGCAGCTTGTGTGAAAAAGCTTGTTTTCTCAGACTGAGAAGCTCATTCGGCACACTTAGGTGGAAAAACACCAAAGTCCCACAGAATTGCATGTGAAACAAGAAAAAGCCAGAATTACATGGGAAATGCAAAAAAGTCACTTTTAATAGTTTTGTGCATTACAGCCAAACTAAGTGAGGGAGCAACACCAAACCACTCTATAATGTACAAGTGGCCACTGTGAAGCTTACTGAGGTGGAAACTGGCAGATAGGTGCTTCTGGAAGAGAATGGCAGCTTTTGTGAAAAAGCTTGTTTTTTCAGACCTGGAAGCTCATTCGGCACACTTAGATGGAAAAACACCAAAGTCCCACAGAATTGCATGGGAAAAAAGAAAAAGCCAGAATTACATGGGAAACGCAAAAAAGTAACTTTTAATAGTTTTGTGCATTACAGCCAAACTAAGTGAGAGAGCCACACCAAACCACTCTATAATGTACAAGTCGCCGCTGTGAAGCTTCCTGAGGTGGAAACAAGCAAATAGGTGCTTCTGGAAGAGAATGGCAGCTTGTGTGAAAAAGCTTGTTTTCTCAGTCTGAGAAGCTCATTTGGCACACTTAGGTGGAAAAACACCAAAGTCCCACAGAATTGCATGTGAAACAAGAAAAAGCCAGAATTACATGGGAAATGCAAAAAAGTCACTTTTAATAGTTTTGTGCATTACAGCCAAACTAAGTGAGGGAGCAACACCAAACCACTCTATAATGTACAAGTCGCCGCTGTGAAGCTTCCTGAGGTGGAAACTGGCAGATAGGTGCTTCTGGAAGAGAATGGCAGCTTGTGTGAAAAAGCTTGTTTTCTCAGTCTGAGAAGCTCATTTGGCACACTTAGGTGGAAAAACACCAAAGTCCCACAGAATTGTATGTGAAACAAGAAAAAGCCAGAATTACATGGGAAACGCAAAAAAGTCACTTTTAATAGTTTTGTGCATTACAGCCAAACTTAGTGAGAGAGCCACAACAAACCACTCTATAATGTACAAGTCGCCGCTGTGAAGCTTCCTGAGGTGGAAACTGGCAGATAGGTGCTTCTGGAAGAGAATGGCAGCTTGTGTGAAAAAGCTTGTTTTTTCAGACCTGGAAGCTCATTCGGCACACTTAGATGGAAAAACACCAAAGTCCCACAGAATTGCATGGGAAAAAGAAAAAGCCAGAATTACATGGGAAACGCAAAAAGTAACTTTTAATAGTTTTGTGCATTACAGCCAAACTAAGTGAGAGAGCCACACCAAACCACTGTATAATGTACAAGTCGCTGCTGTGAAGCTTCCTGAGGTGGAAAACTGGCAGATATTTGCTTCTGGAAGAGAATGGCAGCTTGTGTGAAAAAGCTTGTTTTCTCAGACTGAGAAGCTCATTCGGCACACTTAGGTGGAAAAACACCAAAGTCCCACAGAATTGCATGTGAAACAAGAAAAAGCCAGAATTACATGGGAAATGCAAAAAAGTCACTTTTAATAGTTTTGTGCATTACAGCCAAACTAAGTGAGGGAGCAACACCAAACCAATGTATAATGTACAAGTCGCCGCTGTGAAGCTTCCTGAGGTTGAAACTGGCAGATAGGTGCTTCTGGAAGAGAATGGCAGCTTGTGTGAAAATGCTTGTTTTCTCAGCCTGAGAAGCTCATTTGGCACACTTAGGTGGAAAAACACCAAAGTCCCACAGAATGGCATGTGAAACAAGAAAAAGCCAGAATTACATGGGAAACGCAAAAAAGTCACTTTTAATAGTTTTGTGTATTACAACCAAACTAAGTGAGAGAGCCACACCAAACCACTTCATCCATTACTTCAAGTATGCCACTGTAAAGCTTTGCAAGTCCAGAATGAATTATTCTGTGGTCAAGTGTGCCCTCTTTTGTCGAAAAAGCGTAACTGCATTTTGAACACAAAAAAAAAAAAACACTCTGTAATATACAAGTCGCCGCTGTGAAGCTTACTGAGGTGAAAACTGGTACATAGGTGATTCTGGAAGAGAATGGCAGCTTGTGTGAAAAAGCTGGTTTTCTCAGACTGAGAAGCTCATTCGGCACACTTAGGTGGAAAAACACCAAAGTCCCACAGAATTGCATGTGAAACAAGAAAAAGCCAGAATTACATGGGAAATGCAAAAAAGTCACTTTTAATAGTTTTGTGCATTACAGCCAAACTAAGTGAGGGAGCAACACCAAACCACTCTATAATGTACAAGTCGCCGCTGTGAAGCTTCCTGATGTTGAAACTGGCAGATAGGTGCTTCTGGAAGAGAATGGCAACTTGTGTGAAAAAGCTTGTTTTCTCAGACTGAGAATCTCATTCGGCACACTTAGGTGGAAAAACACCAAAGTACCATAGAATTGCATGTGAAACAAGAAACAGCCAGAATTACATGGGAAACGCAAAAAAGTCACTTTTAATAGTTTTGTGCATTACAGCCAAACTAAGTGAGAGAGCCACACCAAGCCACTTCATCCATCACTTCAAGTATGCCACTGTGAAGCTTTGCAAGTCCAGAATGAATTATTCTGTGGTCAAGTGTGCCCTCTTTTGTCGAAAAAAGCGTAACTGCATTTTGAACACAGAAAAAAAAAAAACACTCTGTAATGTACAAGTCGCTGCTGTGAAGCTTCCTGAGGTGGAAACTGGCACTTAGGTGCTTCTGGAAGAGAATGGCAGCTTGTGTGAAAAAGCTTGTTTTCTCAGACTGAGAAGCTCATTCGGCACACTTAGGTGGAAAAACACCAAAGTCCCACAGAATTGCATGTGAAACAAGAAAAAGCCAGAATTACATGGGAAATGCAAAAAAGTCACTTTTAATAGTTTTGTGCATTACAGCCAAACTAAGTGAGGGAGCAACACCACACCACTCTATGATGTACAAGTCGCCGCTGTGAAGCTTCCTGAGGTGGAAACTGGCAGATAGGTGCTTCTGGAAGAGAATGGCAGCTCGTGTGAAAAAGCTTGTTTTCTCAGCCTGAGAAGCTCATTTGGCACACTTAGGTGGAAAAACACCAAAGTCCCACAGAATTGCATGTGAAACAAGAAAAGCCAGAATTACATGGGAAACGCAAAAAGTCACTTTTAATAGTTTTGTGCATTACAGCCAAACTGAGTGAGAGAGCCACACCAAACCACTCTATAATGTACAAGTCGCCGCTGTGAGGCTTCCTGAGGTGGAAACTGGCAGATAGGTACTTCTGGAAGAGAATGGCAGCTTGTGTGAAAAAGCTTGTTTTCTCAGCCTGAGAAGCTCATTTGGCACACTTAGGTGGAAAAACACCAAAGTCCCACAGAATTGCATTTGAAACAAGAAAAAGCCAGAATTACATGGGAAACGCAAAAAGTCACTTTTAATAGTTTTGTGCATTACAGCCAAACTAAGTGAGAGAGCCACACCAAACCACTCTATAATGTACAAGTCGCCGCTGTGAAGCTTCCTGAGGTGGAAACTGGCAGATAGGTGCTTCTGGAAGAGAATGGCAGCTTGTGTGAAAAAGCTTGTTTTCTCAGACTGAGAAGCTCATTCGGCACACTTAGGTGGAAAAACACCAAAGTCCCACAGAATTGCATGTGAAACAAGAAAAAGCCAGAATTACATGGGAAATGCAAAAAAGTCACTTTTAATAGTTTTGTGCATTACAGCCAAACTAAGTGAGGGAGCAACACCAAACCACTCTATAATGTACAAGTCGCCGCTGTGAAGCTTCCTGAGGTGGAAACTGGCAGATAGGTGCTTCTGGAAGAGAATGGCAGCTTGTGTGAAAAAGCTTGTTTTCTCTGTCTGGTGTTTTTCCACCTAAGTGTGCCAAATGAGCTTCTCAAAGTCCCACAGAATTGTATGTGAAACAAGAAAAAGCCAGAATTAGATGGGAAACGCAAAAAAGTCACTTTTAATAGTTTTGTGCATTACAGCCAAACTAAGTGAGAGAGCAACACCAAACCACTCTATAATGTACAAGTCGCCGCTGTGAAGCTTCCTGAGGTGGAAACTGGCAGATAGGTGCTTCTGGAAGAGAATGGCAGCTTGTGTGAAAAAGCTTGTTTTTTCAGACCTGGAAGCTCATTCGGCACACTTAGATGGAAAAACACCAAAGTCCCACAAAATTGCATGTGAAACAAGAAAAAGCCGGAATTATATGGGAAACGCAAAAAAGTCACTTTTAATAGTTTTGTGCATTACAGCCAAACTAAGTGAGGGAGCAACACCACACCACTCTATAATGTACAAGTCGCCGCTGTGAAGCTTCCTGAGGTGGAAACTGGCAGATAGGTGCTTCTGGAAGAGAATGGCAGCTCGTGTGAAAAAGCTTGTTTTCTCAGACTGAGAAGCTCATTTGGCACACTTAGGTGGAAAAACACCAAAGTCCCACAGAATTGCATGTGAAACAAGAAAAAGCCAGAATTACATGGGAAACGCAAAAAGTCACTTTTAATAGTTTTGTGCATTACAGCCAAACTAAGTGAGAGAGCCACACCAAACCACTCTATAATGTACAAGTCGCCGCTGTGAAGCTTCCTGAGGTGGAAACTGGCAGATAGGTACTTCTGGAAGAGAATGGCAGCTTGTGTGAAAAAGCTTGTTTTCTCAGCCTGAGAAGCTCATTCGGCACACTTAGGTGGAAAAACACCAAAGTCCCACAGAATTGCATGTGAAACAAGAAAAAGCCAGAATTACATGGGAAACGCAGAAAAGTCACTTTTAATAGTTTTTTGCATTACAGCCAAACTAAGTGAGAGAGCCACACCAAACCACTCTATAATGTACAAGTCGCCGCTGTGAAGCTTCCTGAGGTGGAAACTGGCAGATAGGTGCTTCTGGAAGAGAATGGCAGCTTGTGTGAAAAAGCTTGTTTTCTCAGACTGAGAAGCTCATTCGGCACACTTAGGTGGAAAAACACCAAAGTCCCACAGAATTGCATGTGAAACAAGAAAAAGCCAGAATTACATGGGAAACGCAAAAAAGTCACTTTTAATAGTTTTGTGCATTACAGCCAAACTAAGTGAGAGAGCCACACCAAACCACTCTATAATGTACAAGTCGCCGCTGTGAAGTTTCCTGAGGTGGAAACTGGCAGATAGGTGCTTCTGGAAGAGAATGGCAGCTTGTGTGAAAAAGCTTGTTTTCTCAGACTGAGAAGCTCATTCGGCACACTTAGGTGGAAAAACACCAAAGTCCCACAGAATTGCATGTGAAACAAGAAAAAGCCAGAATTACATGGGAAACGCAAAAAAATGACTTTTAATAGTTTTGTGCATAACAGCCAAACTAAGTGAGGGAGCAACACCAAACCACTCTATAATGTACAAGTCGCCGCTGTGAAGCTTCCTGAGGTGGAAACTGGCAGATAGGTGCTTCTGGAAGAGAATGGCAGCTTGTGTGAAAAAGCTTGTTTTCTCAGCCTGAGAAGCTCATTTGGCACACTTAGGTGGAAAAACACCAAAGTACCATAGAATTGCATGTGAAACAAGAAACAGCCAGAATTACATGGGAAACGCAAAAAAGTCACTTTTAATAGTTTTGTGCATTACAGCCAAACTAAGTGAGAGAGCCACACCAAGCCACTTCATCCATCACTTCAAGTATGCCACTGTGAAGCTTTGCAAGTCCAGATTGAATTATTCTGTGGTCAAGTCTGCCCTCTTTTGTCGAAAAAGCGTAACTGCATTTTGAAGACAGAAAAAAAAACACTGTAATGTACAAGTCGCCGCTGTGAAGCTTCCTGAGGTGGAAACTGGCACATAGGTGCTTCTGGAAGAGAATGGCAGCTTGTGTGAAAAAGCTTGTTTTCTCAGACTGAGAAGCTCATTCGGCACACTTAGGTGGAAAAACACCAAAGTCCCACAGAATTGCATGTGAAAAAAGAAAAAGCCAGAATTACATGGGAAATGCAAAAAGTCACTTTTAATAGTTCTGTGCATTACAGCCAAACTAAGTGAGGGAGCGACACCAAACCACTCTATAATGTACAAGTCGCCGCTGTGAAGCTTCCTGAGGTGGAAACTGGCAGATAGGTGCTTCTGGAAGAGAATGGCAGCTTTTGTGAAAAAGCTTGTTTTTTCAGACCTGGAAGCTCATTCGGCACACTTAGATGGAAAAACAGAATTGCATGGGAAAAAAAAAAAAGCCAGAATTACATGGGAAACGCAAAAAAGTCACTTTTAATAGTTTTGTGCATTACAGCCAAACTAAGTGAGGGAGCAACACCACACCACTCTATAATGTACAAGTCGCCGCTGTGAAGCTTCCTGAGGTGGAAACTGGCAGATATGTGCTTCTGGAAGAGAATGGCAGCTTGTGTGAAAAAGCTTGTTTTCTCAGACTGAGAAGCTCATTCGGCACACTTAGGTGGAAAAACACCAAAGTCCCACAGAATTGCATGTGAAACAAGAAAAGCCAGAATTACATGGGAAATGCAAAAAAGTCACTTTTAATAGTTTTGTGCATTACAGCCAAACTAAGTGAGGGAGCAACACCAAACCACTCTATAATGTACAAGTCGCCGCTGTGAAGCTTCCTGAGGTGGAAACTGGCAGATAGGTGCTTCTGGAAGAGAATGGCAGGTTTTGTGAAAAAGCTTGTTTTTTTCAGACCTGGCAGCTCATTCGGCACACTTAGGTGGAAAAACACCAAAGTACCATAGAATCGCATGTGAAACAAGAAACAGCCAGAATTACATGGGAAACGCAAAAAAGTCACTTTTAATAGTTTTGTGCATTACAGCCAAACTAAGTGAGAGAGCCACACCAAGCCATTTCATCCATCACTTCAAGTATGCCACTGTGAAGCTTTGCAAGTCCAGAATGAATTATTCTGTTGTCAAGTGTGCCCTCTTTTGTCGAAAATGCGTAACTGCATTTTGAACACAGAAAAAAAAAAACACTCTGTAATGTACAAGTCGCTGCTGTGAAGCTTCCTGAGGTGGAAACTGGCACATAGGTGCTTCTGGAAGAGAATGGCAGCTTGTGTGAAAACGCTTGTTTTCTCAGACTGAGAAGCTCATTCGGCACACTTAGGTGGAAAAACACCAAAGTCCCACAGAATTGCATGTGAAACAAGAAAAAGCCAGAATTACATGGGAAATGCAAAAAAGTCACTTTTAATAGTTTTGTGCATTACAGCCAAACTAAGTGAGGGAGCAACACCACACCACTCTATGATGTACAAGTCGCCGCTGTGAAGCTTCCTGAGGTGGAAACTGGCAGATAGGTGCTTCTGGAAGAGAATGGCAGCTCGTGTGAAAAAGCTTGTTTTCTCAGCCTGAGAAGCTCATTTGGCACACTTAGGTGGAAAAACACCAAAGTCCCACAGAATTGCATGTGAAACAAGAAAAAGCCAGAATTACATGGGAAACGCAGAAAAGTCACTTTTAATAGTTTTGTGCATTACAGCCAAACTAAGTGAGAGAGCCACACCAAACCACTCTATAATGTACAAGTCGCCGCTGTGAAGCTTCCTGAGGTGGAAACTGGCAGATAGGTACTTCTGGAAGAGAATGGCAGCTTGTGTGAAAAAGCTTGTTTTCTCAGCCTGAGAAGCTCATTTGGCACACTTAGGTGGAAAAACACCAAAGTCCCACAGAATTGCATTTGAAACAAGAAAAAGCCAGAATTACATGGGAAACGCAAAAAAGTCACTTTTAATAGTTTTGTGCATTACAGCCAAACTAAGTGAGAGAGCCACACCAAACCACTCTATAATGTACAAGTCGCCGCTGTGAAGCTTCCTGAGGTGGAAACTGGCAGATAGGTGTTTCTGGAAGAGAATGGCAGCTTGTGTGAAAAAGCTTGTTTTCTCAGACTGAGAAGCTCATTCGGCACACTTAGGTGGAAAAACACCAAAGTCCCACAGAATTGCATGTGAAACAAGAAACAGCCAAAATTACATGGGAAACGCAAAAAAGTCACTTTTAATAGTTTTGTGCATTACAGCCAAACTAAGTGAGAGAGCCACACCAAGCCACTTCATCCATCACTTCAAGTATGCCACTGTGAAGCTTTGCAAGTCCAGATTGAATTATTCTGTGGTCAAGTGTGCCCTCTTTTTGTCGAAAAAGCGTAACTGCATTTTGAAGACAGAAAAAAAAAACACTCTGTAATGTACAAGTCGCAGCTGTGAAGCTTCCTGAGGTGGAAACTGGCACATAGGTGCTTCTGGAAGAGAATGGCAGCTTGTGTGAAAAAGCTTGTTTTCTTAGACTGAGAAGCTCATTCGGCACACTTAGGTGGAAAAACACCAAAGTCCCACAGAATTGCATGTGAAAAAAGAAAAAGCCAGAATTACATGGGAAATGCAAAAAAGTCACTTTTAATAGTTTTGTGCATTACAGCCAAACTAAGTGAGGGAGCGACACCAAACCACTCTATAATGTACAAGTCGCCGCTGTGAAGCTTCCTGAGGTGGAAACTGGCAGATAGGTGCTTCTGGAAGAGAATGGCAGCTTTTGTGAAAAAGCTTGTTTTTTCAGACCTGGAAGCTCTTTCGGCACACTTAGATGGAAAAACAGAATTGCATGGGAAAAAAAAAAAAGCCAGAATTACATGGGAAACGCAAAAAAGTCACTTTTAATAGTTTTGTGCATTACAGCCAAACTAAGTGAGGGAGCAACACCACACCACTCTATAATGTACAAGTCGCCGCTGTGAAGCTTCCTGAGGTGGAAACTGGCAGATAGGTGCTTCTGGAAGAGAATGGCAGCTCGTGTGAAAAAGCTTGTTTTCTCAGCCTGAGAAGCTCATTTGGCACACTTAGGTGGAAAAACACCAAAGTCCCACAGAATTGCATGTGAAACAAGAAAAAGCCATAATTGCATGGGAAACGCAGAAAAGTCACTTTTAATAGTTTTGTGCATTACAGCCAAACTAAGTGAGGGAGCAACACCAAACCACTCTATAATGTACAAGTCACCGCTGTGAAGCTTCCTGAGGTGGAAACTGGCAGATAGGTGCTTCTGGAAGAGAATGGCAGCTTGTGTGAAAAAGCTTGTTTTTTCAGCCTGGCACACTTAGGTGGAAAAACACCAAAGTCCCACAGAATTGCATGTGAAACAGCAGAAAGCCAGAATTACATGGGAAACGCAAAAAGCCACAATTACATGGGAAACGCAAAAAGTCACTTTTAATATTTTTGTCCATTACAGCCATACTAAGTGAGAGAGCCACACCAAACCACTCTATAATGTACAAGTCGCCACTGTGAAGCTTCCTGAGGTGGAAACAAGCAGATAGGTGCTTCTGGAAGAGAATGGCAGCTTGTGTGAAAAAGCTTGTTTTCTCAGCCAGAGAAGCTCATTCGGCACACTTAGGTGGAAAAACACCAAAGTCCCACAGAATTGCATGTGAAACAAGAAAAAGCCATAATTGCATGGGAAACGCAGAAAAGTCACTTTTAATAGTTTTGTGCATTACAGCCAAACTAAGTGAGAGAGCCACACCAAGCCACTTCATCCATCACTTCAAGTATGCCACTGTGAAGCTTTGCAAGTCCAGAATGAATTATTCTGTGGTCAAGTGTGCCCTCTTTTGTCGAAAAAGCGTAACTGCATTTTGAACACAGAAAAAAAAAAACACTCTGTAATGTACAAGTCGCTGCTGTGAAGCTTCCTGAGGTGGAAACTGGCACATAGGTGCTTCTGGAAGAGAATGGCAGCTTGTGTGAAAAAGCTTGTTTTCTCAGACTGAGAAGCTCATTCGGCACACTTAGGTGGAAAAACACCAAAGTCCCACAGAATTGTATGTGAAACAAGAAAAAGCCAGAATTACATGGGAAACGCAAAAAAGTCACTTTTAATAGTTTTGTGCATTACAGCCAAACTAAGTGAGAGAGCCACAACAAACCACTCTATAATGTACAAGTCGCCGCTGTGAAGCTTCCTGAGGTGGAAACTGGCAGATAGGTGCTTCTGGAAGAGAATGGCAGCTTGTGTGAAAAAGCTTGTTTTGTCAGACCTGGAAGCTCATTCGGCACACTTAGATGGAAAAACACCAAAGTCCCACAGAATTGCATGTGAAACAAGAAAAAGCCAGAATTACATGGGAAACGCAAAAAAGTCACTTTTAATAGTTTTGTGCATTACAGCCAAACTAAGTGAGAGAGCCACACCAAACCACTCTATAATGTACAAGTCGCCGCTGTGAAGCTTCCTGAGGTGGAAACTGGCAGATAGGTGCTTCTGGAAGAGAATGGCAGCTTGTGTGAAAAAGCTTGTTTTCTCAGACTGAGAAGCTCATTCGGCACACTTAGGTGGAAAAAAACCATAGTCCCACAGGATTGCATGTGAAACAAGAAAAAGCCAGAATTACATGGGAAACGCAAAAAAATCACTTTTAATAGTTTTGTGCATTACAGCCAAACTAAGTGAGGGAGCAACACCAAACCACTCTATAATGTACAAGTCGCCGCTGTGAAGCTTCCTGAGGTGGAAACTGGCAGATACGTGCTTCTGGAAGAGAATGGCAGCTTGTGTGAAAAAGCTTGTTTTCTCAGCCTGAGAAGCTCATTTGGCACACTTAGGTGGAAAAACACCAAAGTACCATAGAATTGCATGTGAAACAAGAAAAAGCCAGAATTACATGGGAAATGCAAAAAGTCACTTTTAATAGTTTTGTGCATTACAGCCAAACTAAGTGAGAGAGCCACACCAAGCCACTTCATCCATCACTTCAAGTATGCCACTGTGAAGCTTTGCAAGTCCAGATTGAATTATTCTGTGGTCAAGTGTGCCCTCTTTTGTCGAAAAAGCGTAACTGCATTTTGAAGACAGAAAAAAAAAACACTCTGTAATGTACAAGTCGCAGCTGTGAAGCTTCCTGAGGTGGAAACTGGCACATAGGTGCTTCTGGAAGAGAATGGCAGCTTGTGTGAAAAAGCTTGTTTTCTTAGACTGAGAAGCTCATTCGGCACACTTAGGTGGAAAAACACCAAAGTCCCACAGAATTGCATGTGAAAAAAGAAAAAGCCAGAATTACATGGGAAATGCAAAAAAGTCACTTTTAATAGTTTTGTGCATTACAGCCAAACTAAGTGAGGGAGCGACACCAAACCACTCTATAATGTACAAGTCGCCGCTGTGAAGCTTCCTGAGGTGGAAACTGGCAGATAGGTGCTTCTGGAAGAGAATGGCAGCTTTTGTGAAAAAGCTTGTTTTTTCAGACCTGGAAGCTCATTCGGCACACTTAGATGGAAAAACAGAATTGCATGGGAAAAAAAAAAAAACCAGAATTACATGGGAAACGCAAAAAAAGTCACTTTTAATAGTTTTGTGCATTACAGCCAAACTAAGTGAGGGAGCAACACCACACCACTCTATAATGTACAAGTCGCCGCTGTGAAGCTTCCTGAGGTGGAAACTGGCAGATAGGTGCTTCTGGAAGAGAATGGCAGCTCGGGTGAAAAAGCTTGTTTTCTCAGCCTGAGAAGCTCATTTGGCACACTTAGGTGGAAAAACACCAAAGTCCCACAGAATTGCATGTGAAACAAGAAAAAGCCAGAATTACATGGGAAACGCAAAAAGGCACTTTTAATAGTTTTGTGCATTACAGCCAAACTAAGTGAGGGAGCAACACCAAACCACTCTATAATGTACAAGTCGCCGCTGCGAAGCTTCCTGAGGTGGAAACTGGCAGATAGGTGCTTCTGGAAGAGAATGGCAGCTTGTGTGAAAAAGCTTGTTTTCTCAGACTGAGAAGCTCATTCAGCACACTTAGGTGGAAAAACACCAAAGTCCCACAGACTTGCATGTGAAACAAGAAAAAGCCAGAATTACATGGGAAACGCAAAAAGTCACTTTTAATAGTTTTGTGCATTACAGCCAAACTAAGTGAGGGAGCAACACCAAACCACTCTATAATGTACAAGTCACCGCTGTGAAGCTTCCTGAGGTGGAAACTGGCAGATAGGTGCTTCTGGAAGAGAATGGCAGCTTGTGTTAAAAAGCTTGTTTTTTCAGCCTGGCACACTTAGGTGGAAAAACACCAAAGTCCCACAGAATTGCATGTGAAACAGCAGAAAGCCAGAATTACATGGGAAACGCAAAAAGCCACAATTACATGGGAAACGCAAAAAAGTCACTTTTAATATTTTTGTCCATTACAGCCATACTAAGTGAGAGAGCCACACCAAACCACTCTATAATGTACAAGTCGCCACTGTGAAGCTTCCTGAGGTGGAAACAAGCAGATAGGTGCTTCTGGAAGAGAATGGCAGCTTGTGTGAAAAAGCTTGTTTTCTCAGCCAGAGAAGCTCATTCGGCACACTTAGGTGGAAAAACACCAAAGTCCCACAGAATTGCATGTGAAACAAGAAAAAGCCATAATTGCATGGGAAACGCAGAAAAGTCACTTTTAATAGTTTTGTGCATTACAGCCAAACTAAGTGAGAGAGCCACACCAAGCCACTTCATCCATCACTTGAAGTATGCCACTGTGAAGCTTTGCAAGTCCAGAATGAATTATTCTGTGGTCAAGTGTGCCCTCTTTTGTCGAAAAAGCGTAACTGCATTTTGAACACAGAAAATAAAAAAACACTCTGTAATGTACAAGTCGCTGCTGTGAAGCTTCCTGAGGTGGAAACTGGCACATAGGTGCTTCTGGAAGAGAATGGCAGCTTGTGTGAAAAAGCTTGTTTTCTCAGACTGAGAAGCTCATTCGGCACACTTAGGTGGAAAAACACCAAAGTCCCACAGAATTGTATGTGAAACAAGAAAAAGCCAGAATTACATGGGAAACGCAAAAAAGTCACTTTTAATAGTTTTGTGCATTACAGCCAAACTAAGTGAGAGAGCCACAACAAACCACTCTATAATGTCTATATAACGCTGTGAAGCTTCCTGAGGTGGAAACTGGCAGATAGGTGCTTCTGGAAGAGAATGGCAGCTTGTGTGAAAAAGCTTGTTTTTTCAGACCTGGAAGCTCATTCGGCACACTTAGATGGAAAAACACCAAAGTCCCACAGAATTGCATGGGAAAAAAGAAAAAGCCAGAATTACATGGGAAACGCAAAAAAGTAACTTTTAATAGTTTTGTGCATTACAGCCAAACTAAGTGAGAGAGCCACACCAAACCACTCTATAATGTACAAGTCGCTGCTGTGAAGCTTCCTGAGGTGGAAAACTGGCAGATATTTGCTTCTGGAAGAGAATGGCAGCTTGTGTGAAAAAGCTTGTTTTCTCCGACTGAGAAGCTCATTCGGCACACTTAGGTGGAAAAATACCAAAGTCCCACAGAATTGCATGTGAAACAAGAAAAAGCCAGAATTACATGGGAAATGCAAAAAAGTCACTTTTAATAGTTTTGTGCATTACAGCCAAACTAAGTGAGGGAGCAACACCAAACCACTCTATAATGTACAAGTCGCCGCTGTGAAGCTTCCTGAGTTGGAAACTGGCAGATAGGTGCTTCTGTAAGAGAATGGCAGCTTTTGTGAAAAAGCTTGTTTTTTCAGACCTGGAAGCTCATTCGGCACACTTAGATGGAAAAACACCAAAGTCCCACAGAATTGCATGGGAAAAAAGAAAAAGCCAGAATTACATGGGAAACGCAAAAAAGTAACTTTTAATAGTTTTGTGCATTACAGCCAAACTAAGTGAGAGAGCCACACCAAGCCACTTCATCCATCACTTCAAGTATGCCACTGTGAAGCTCTGCAAGTCCAGAATGAATTATTCTGTGGTCAACTGTGCCCTCTTTTGTCGAAAAAGCGTAACTGCATTTTGAACAGAGAAAAAAAAAACACTCTGTAATGTACAAGTCGCCGCTGTGAAGCTTCCTGAGGTGGAAACTGGCACATAGGTGCTTCTGGAAGAGAATGGGAGCTTGTGTGAAAAAGCTTGTTTTCTCAGACTGAGAAGCTCATTCGGCACACTTAGGTGGAAAAACACCAAAGTCCCACAGAATTGCATGTGAAACAAGAAAAAGCCAGAATTACATGGGAAATGCAAAAAAGTCACTTTTAATAGTTTTGTGCATTACAGCCAAACTAAGTGAGGGAGCAACACCAAACCACTCTATAATGTACAAGTCGCCGCTGTGAAGCTTCCTGAGTTGGAAACTGGCAGATAGGTGCTTCTGTAAGAGAATGGCAGCTTTTGTGAAAAAGCTTGTTTTTTCAGACCTGGAAGCTCATTCGGCACACTTAGATGGAAAAACAGAATTGCATGGGAAAAAGAAAAAGCCAGAATTACATGGGAAACGCAAAAAAATCACTTTTAATAGTTTTGTGCATTACAGCCAAACTAAGTGAGGGAGCAACACCAAACCACTCTATAATGTACAAGTCGCCGCTGTGAAGCTTCCTGAGGTGGAAACTGGCAGATAGGTGCTTCTGGAAGAGAATGGCAGCTTGTGTGAAAAAGCTTGTTTTCTCAGCCTGAGAAGCTCATTTGGCACACTTAGGTGGAAAAACACCAAAGTCCCACAGAATTGCATGTGAAACAAGAAAAAGCCAGAATTACATGGGAAACGCAAAAAAGTCACTTTTAATAGTTTTGTACATTACAGCCAAACTAAGTGAGAGAGCCACACCAAACCACTCTATAATGTACAAGTCACCGCTGTGAAGCTTCCTGAGGTGGAAACTGGCAGATAGGTGATTCCAGAAGAGAATGACAGCTTGTGTGGAGAAGCTTGTTTTCTCAGCCTGAGAAGCTCATTCGGAACACTTAGGTGGAAAAACACCAAAGTCCCACAGAATTGCATGTGAAACAGCAAAAAGCCAGAATTACATGGGCAACGCAAAAAGCCAGAATTACATGGGAAACGCAAAAAAGTCACTTTTAATATTTTTGTGCATTACAGCCAAACTAAGTGGGAGAGCCACACCAAACCACTCTATAATGTACAAGTCGCCACTGTGAAGCTTACTGAGGTGGAAACTGGAAGATAGGTGCTTCTGGAAGAGAATGGCAGCTTGTGTGAAAAAGCTTCTTTTTCAGCCTGGCACACTTAGGTGGAAAAACACCAAAGTCCCACAGAATTGCATGTGAAACAGCAGAAAGCCAGAATTACATTGGAAACGCATAAAGCCAGAATTACATGGGAAACGCAAAAAAGTCACTTTTAATATTTTTGTCCATTACAGCCATACTAAGTGAGAGAGCCGCACCAAACCACTCTATAATGTACAAGTCGCCACTGTGAAGCTTCCTGAGGTGGAAACAAGCAGATAGGTGCTTCTGGAAGAGAATGGCAGCTTGTGTGAAAAAGCTTGTTTTCTCAGCCTGAGAAGCTCATTCGGCACACTTAGGTGGAAAAACACCAAAGTCCCACAGAATTGCATGTGAAACAGGAAAAAGACAGAATTACATGGGAAACACAAAAAAGTCACTTTTAATAGTTTTGTCCATTATAGCTGAACTATGTGAGAGAGCCACACCAAACCACTTCATGCATCAATTTCATTATGCCACTGTGAAGCTTTGCAAGTCCAGAATGAATTATTCTGTGGTCAAGTGTGCCCTCTTTTGTCGAAAAAGCGTAACTTCAGTTGGAACACAGAAAACCACTCTATAATGTACAAGTCTCCGCTGTGAAGCTTCCTGAGGTGGAAACTGGCAGATAGGTGCTTCTGGAAGAGAATGGCAGCTTGTGTGAAAAAGCTTGTTTTCTCAGCCTGAGAAGCTCATTCGGCACACTTAGGTGGAAAAACACCAAATTCCCACAGAATTGCATGTAAAACAGGAAAAAGCTAGCATTACATGGGAAACGCAAAAAAGTCACTTTTAATAGTTTTGTGCATTACAGCCAAACTAAGTGAGAGAGCCACACCAAACCACTCTATAATGTACAAGTCGCCGCTGTGAAGCTTCCTGAGGTGGAAACTGGAAGATAGGTGCTTCTGGAAGAGAATGGCAGCTTGTGTGAAACAGCTTGTTTTCTCAGGCTGAGAAGCTCATTCGGCACTTAGGTGGAAAAACATCAAAGTCCCACAGAATTGCATGTAAAACAGGAAAAAGCTAGCATTACATGGGAAACGCAAAAAAGTCACTTTTAATAGTTTTGTACATTACAGCCAAACTAAGTGAGAGAGCCACACCAAACGACTTCTGCATTACAGAGTGGTTTTTTTTCTGTGTTCAAAATGCAGTTACGCTTTTTCGGCAAAAGAGGGCACACTTGACCACAGAATAATTCATTCTGGACTTGCAAAGCTTCACAGTGGCATACTTGAAGTGATGGATGAAGTGGTTTGGTGAGGCTCTCTCACTTAGTTTGGCTGTAATGGACAAAACTATTAAAAGTGACTTTTTGCATTTCCCATGTAATTCTGGCTTCTTCCTGATTCACATGCAATTCTGTGGGACTTTGTGTTCTTCCACCTAAGTGTGCCAAATGAGCTTCTCAGGGTTATAAAACAAGCTTTTTCACACAAGCTGCCATTCTCTTCCAGAAGCGACTATTTGCCAGTTTCCCCTCAGGAAGCTTCACAGCGGTGACTTGTACATTATAGAGTTGTTTGGCGTGGCTCTCTCACTTAGTTTGGCTGTAATGGACAAAACTATTAAAAGTGACTTTTTTGCGTTTCCCATGTAATTCTGGCTTCTTCCTGATTCACATGCAATTCTGTGGGACTTTGTGTTTTTCCACCTAAATGTGCCAAATGAGCTTCTCAGGCTTAGAAAAGAAGCTTTTTCACACAAGCTGCCATTCTCTTCCAGAAGCGACTATTTGTCAGTTTCCCCCTCAGGAAGCTTCACAGCGGTGACTTGTACATTATAGAGTTGTTTGGCGTGGCTCTCTCACTTAGTTTAGCTGTTATTGACAAAACTATCAAAAGTGACTTTTTTGCGTTTCCCATGTAATTCTGGCTTTTTCCCGTTTCACATGCAATTCTGTGGGATTCTGGTGTTTTTCCATCTTAGTGTGCCGAATGAGCTTATCAGGCTGAGAAAAGAAGCATTTTCACACAAGCTGCCATTCTCTTCCAGAAGCACCTATCTGCCAGTTTCCACCTCAGGAAGCTTCACAGCGGTGACTTGTACATTATAGAGCGGTTTTCTGGGCTCCAACTGCAGTTACGTTTTTTTGTAATTTTTGCTTTTTTCATTTTCACATGCACATGCCAGTTTCCACCTCAGGAAGCTTCACAGCGTTGAATTGTAGTTTATAGAGTTTTTTGGTGTGGCTCTCACTTAGTTTAGATGTAATGGACAAAACTATAAAAAGTGAGTTATTTGTGTTTCCCATGTTATTCTGGCTTTTTTCTTTTTCACATGCAATTCTGTGGGACTTTGGTATTTTTCCACCTAAGTGTGCCGAATGAGCTTCTCAGGCTGAGAAAACAAGCTTTTTCATACAAGCTGCCATTCTCTTCCAGAAGCACCTATCTGCCAGTTTCCACATGAGGAAGCTTCACAGCGGCGATTTGTACATTATAGAGTGGTTTGGTGTGGTTCTCTCACTTAGTTTGGTTGTAATGGACAAAACTATTAAAAGTGACTTTTTTGCGTTTCCCATGTAATTCTGGCTTTTTCCTGTTTCACATGCAATTCTGTGGGACTTTGATGTTTTTCCACCTAAGTTTTCCGAATGAACCTCTCAGGCTGAGAAAAGAAGCTTTTTCACATAAGCTGCCATTCTCTTCCAAAAGCACCTATCTGCCAGTTTCCACCTCAGGAAGCTTCAAAGCGGTGACTTGTACATTGTAGAGTGGTTTTCTGTGTTTCAACTGCAGTTCCGCTTTTTTGACAAAAGAGGGCACACTTGAATACAGAATAATTCATTCTGGAATTGCAAAGCTTCACAGGGGTATACGCAAAGTGATGGATGAAGTGTTTCGGTATGGCTCTCTGACTTAGTTTAGCTGTAATGGACAAAACTATTAAAAGAGACTTTTTTGTGTTTCACATGCAATTCTGTGGGACTTTGGTGTTTTTCCACCTAAGTGTGCCGAATGAGCTTCTCAGGCTGAGAAAACAAGCTTTTTCACACAAGCTGCCATTCTCTTCCAGAAGCACCTATCTGCCAGTTTCCACCTCAGGAAGCTTCACAGCGGTGACTTGTACATTATAAAGCGGTTTTCTGGGTTCCAACTGCAGTTACGCTTTTTTGTAATCTTTGCTTTTTTCATTTTCACATGCACATGCCAGTTTCCACCTCAGGAAGCTTCACAGCGGTGAATTGTACTTTATAGAGTTTTTTGGTGTGGCTTTCTCACTTAGTTTAGCTGTAATGGACAAAACTATAAAAAGTGAGTTATTTGTGCTTCCCATGTTATTCTGGCTTTTTCTTTTTCACATTAAACTCTGTGGGATTTTGGTGTTTTTCCACCTAAGTGTGCCAAATGAGCTTCTCACAGTCAAAGAAAGGAAAATTAATGTAGGACACCTTAAGTAATGTATTTATGTTCAAAATACTAAATAAATTCATTTTTAGTAATAAAAACAAGAGAGTTACATTACATCTAAATAATAAGAAAAGTTTTGGGAATATTCAAAATTGTTTAATAAAATTTAGTCAACACAGTTTTTAAAAAAAAATTAAGTTTTTCCCAACACGTTTTCCGTCTACCTGTCATATGCGCACTGCGCAGTAACACTCGGCAAGGTAAGAACGGCAGCCATTTCTGGACGATTTACCTGTCTGCATGGTGTGCCCCTGCAATCTTTCGTCGACTTTCTGGTAAGTACATTAATTAACATGTAAAATCGATGTATAAACTACATAAGATGGTGATTATTTCTTCTGTACGATCAATCATAGTTATATACAGTGTGCAATTTGTGAAAAAAAGGAAGGCGGCATACTTTTCAAACTTTTTTATTCATGAAAATACAACATAAATAACAGCATGCATATATTTAAGCAACTACAAAGAACTTTCATTTTGTGGAGTTTTATTGGCTGGCTGAGTGTTACACGCCTTCTGATTGGTTGGCTAAGTGTCAAAGGCCTCCTAATTGGCTGCCTGAGTGTTACACGCTTCCTGATTGGCTTGCTGAGTGTTACGCGCCCCTGATTTGCTGGTTGAGTGTTACACGCCTCCTGATTGGCTGGCTGAGTGTTAAACGTCTCCTGATTGGCTGGCTGAATCTCAAAGGCCTCCTGATTGGCTGCCTGAGAGTTACACGCCTCCTGATTGGCTGGCTGAGTGTTACATGCCTCCTGATTGGCTGGCTGGGTATTAAACGTCTCCTGATTGGCTGGCTGAATGTCAAAGGCCTCCTGATTGGCTGCCTGAGTGTTACACGGCTCCTGATTGGCTGGCTGAGTGTTACACGCCTCCTTATTGGTTGGCTGAGTGTTACAGGCATCCTGATTGACTGGCTGAGTGTTACATGCCTCCTGATTGGCTAGCTGAGTGTTATATGCCCCCTGATTAGCTGGCTGAGTGTGACACGCCTCCTTATTGGCAGGCTGAGTGTTACACGCCTCCAGATTGGCTAGCAGAGTGTTTCAGCCTCCTGATTGGCTGGCTGAGTGTTACACGCCCCCTGATTAGCTGGCTGAGTTTAACACGCCTCCTGATTGGCTAGCAGACTGTTACACACCCCCATATTGGCTGTCTGAGTGTTAAACGCCCCCTGATTGGCTGTCTGAGTGTTACAGGCCTCCTGATTGGCTAGCTGAGTGTTACATGCCTCCTAATTTGCTTCCTGAGTGTGACACGCCTCCTGATTGGCTGGCTGAGTGTGACATGCCTCCTTATTGGCTGGCTGAGTGTTACATGCCTCCTGATTGGCTGGCTGAGTGTTACACGCCTTCTGATTGGCTGGCTGAGTGTTACACGCCCCCTGATTGGCTTTCTGAGTGCGATAGGCCTCCTTATTGGCTCGCTGAGTGTTACATGCCTCCTGATTGGCTCGCTGACTGTTAAACGCCTAATGATTGGCTGGCTGAATGTCAAAGGCCTCATAATTTGCTTCCTGAGTGTGACACGCCTCCTGATTGGCTGGCTGAGTGTTACACGCCTCCAGATTGGCTGGCTGAGTGTTACACGCCCCCTGATTAGCTGGCTGAGTTTTACACGCCTCCTGATTGGCTAGCAGAGTGTTGCACGCCTCCTGATTGGCTGGCTGAGTGTTACAAGCCTTCTGATTGGCTGGCTGTGTGTTACAAGCCTACTGATTGGCTTCCTAAGTGTTACAGGCCTCCTGATTGGCTGGCTGAGTGTGACATGCCTCCTTATTTGCTGGCTGAGTGTTAAATGCCTCCTGATTGGCTGGCTGAATGTTACACGCCCCCCTGATTGGCTTTCTGAGTGTGATAGGCCTCCTTATTGGCTCGCTGAGTGTAACATGCCTCCTGATTGGCTGGCTGAGTGTTAAACGCCTCTTGATTGGCTGGCTGAATGTCAAAGGCCTCATGATTGGCTGCCTGAGTGTTACACACCTCCTGATTGGCTGGCTGAGTGTGACACGCCTCCTTATTGGCTGGCAGAGTGTTACAGGCGTCCTGATTGGCTGGCTGAGTGTGACATGCCTCCTGATTGGCTGTCTGAGTGTTACAAGCCTCCTGATTGGCTAGCTGAGTGTTAAACGCCTCCTGATTGGTAGCTGAGTGTGACACGCTTCCTTTTTGGCTGCCCGAGTGTTACACGCCTCCTAATTGGCTGCCTGAGTGTTACACGCCCCCTGATTGGCTGTCTGAGTGTTAAACGCCTCATGATTGGCTGGCTGAGTGTGACACGCCTCCTTATTGGCTGGCTGAGTGTTACAGGCATCCTGATTGGCTGGCTGAGTGTTACACGGGCTCCTGATTGGCTGGCTGAGTGTGACACGCCTCCTTATTGGCTGGCTGAGTGTTACAGGCATCCTGATTGGCTGGCTGAGTGTTACATGCCTCCTGATTGGCTAGCTGAGTGTTATACGCCCCCTGATTAGCTGGCTGAGTGTGACACGCCTCCTTATTGGCTAGCTGTGTGTTATACGCCCCCTGATTAGCTGGCTGAGTGTGACACGCCTCCTTATTGGCTGGCTTAGTGTTACACGCCTCCAGATTGGCTGGCAGAGTGTTACACGCCTCCTGATTGGCTGGCTGAGTGTTACACGCCCCCTGATTAGCTGGCTGATTGT
Source organism: Dicentrarchus labrax (assembly GCF_905237075.1). Taxonomy (NCBI): domain Eukaryota; kingdom Metazoa; phylum Chordata; class Actinopteri; family Moronidae; genus Dicentrarchus; species Dicentrarchus labrax. The sequence continues at coordinate 50,134 of NW_026136876.1, read as the reverse complement.
GACACGACTCTCGATTGGCTGGCTGAGTGTTACACGCCTCCAGATTGGCTAGCAGAGTGTTACACGCCTCCTGATTGGCTGGCTGAGTGTTACACGCCCCTGATTAGCTGGCTGAGTTTAACACGCCTCCTGATTGGCTAGCAGACTGTTACACGCCTCCTGATTGGCTGGCTGAGTGTTACACGCCTCCTGATTGGCTGGCAGAGTGTTACAAGCCTTCTAATTTGCTGGCTGTGTGTTACAAGCCTCCTGATTAGCTACGTAAGTGTTAACGCCTCCTGATTGGCTGGCTGAGTGTGACATGCCTCCTTATTGGCTGGCTGAGTGATAAATGCCTCCTGATTGGCTGGCTGAGTGTTACACACCTTCTGATTGGCTGGCTGAGTGTTACACGCCCCCTGATTGGCTTTCTGAGTTTGATACGCCTCCTTATTGGCTCGTTGAGTGTTACATGCCTCCTGATTGGCTGGCTGAGTGTTACACGCCTTCTGATTGGCTGGCTGAGTGTTACACGCCCCCTGATTTGCTTCCTAAGTGTTACACGCCTCCTGATTGGCTGGCTGAGTGTGACATGCCTCCTTATTGGCTTGCTGAGTGATAAATGCCTCCTGATTGGCTGGCTGAGTGTTACACGCCTTCTGATTGGCTGGCTGTGTGTTACAAGCCTCCTGATTGGCTTCCTAAGTGTTACACGCCTCCTGATCCGCTGGCTGAGTGTGACATGCCTCCTTATTGGCTGGCTGAGTGATAAATGCCTCCTGATTGGCTGCCTGAGTTTTACACGCCCCCTGATTGGCTGTCTGAGTGTTAAACGCCTCCTGATTGGCTGGCTGAGTGTGACACGCCTCCTTATTGGCTGGCTGAGTGTTACAAGCCTCCTGATTGGCTGGCTGAGTGTTAAACGCCTCTTGATTGGCTGGCTGAATGTCAAAGGCCTCATGATTGGCTGCCTGAGTGTTACACACCTCCTGATTGGCTGGCTGAGTGTGACACGCCTCCTTATTGGCTGGCAGAGTGTTACAGGCGTCCTGATTGGCTGGCTGAGTGTGACATGCCTCCTGATTGGCTGTCTGAGTGTTACAAGCCTCCTGATTGGCTAGCTGAGTGTGACACGCCTCCTGATTGGTAGCTGAGTGTGACACGCCTCCTTTTTGGCTGCCCGAGTGTTACACGCCTCCTAATTGGCTGCCTGAGTGTTACACGCCCCCTGATTGGCTGTCTGAGTGTTAAACGCCTCATGATTGGCTGGCTGAGTGTGACACGCCTCCTTATTGGCTGGCTGAGTGTTACAGGCATCCTGATTGGCTGGCTGAGTGTTACACGGGCTCCTGATTGGCTGGCTGAGTGTGACAAGCCTCCTTATTGGCTGGCTGAGTGTTACAGGCATCCTGATTGGCTGGCTGAGTGTTACATGCCTCCTGATTGGCTAGCTGAGTGTTATACGCCCCTGATTAGCTGGCTGAGTGTGACACGCCTCCTTATTGGCTAGCTGTGTGTTATACGCCCCCTGATTAGCTGGCTGAGTGTGACACGCCTCCTTATTGGCTGGCTTAGTGTTACACGCCTCCAGATTGGCTAGCAGAGTGTTACACGCCTCCTGATTGGCTGGCTGAGTGTTACACGCCCCCTGATTAGCTGGCTGATTGTGACACGACTCTCGATTGGCTGGCTGAGTGTTACACGCCTCCAGATTGGCTAGCAGAGTGTTACACGCCTCCTGATTGGCTGGCTGAGTGTTACACGCCCCCTGATTAGCTGGCTGAGTTTAACACGCCTCCTGATTGGCTAGCAGACTGTTACACGACTCCTGATTGGCTGGCTGAGTGTTACACGCCTCCTGATTGGCTGGCAGAGTGTTACAAGCCTTCTAATTTGCTGGCTGTGTGTTACAAGCCTCCTGATTAGCTACGTAAGTGTTAACGCCTCCTGATTGGCTGGCTGAGTGTGACATGCCTCCTTATTGGCTGGCTGAGTGATAAATGCCTCCTGATTGGCTGGCTGAGTGTTACACGCCTTCTGATTGGCTGGCTGAGTGTTACACGCCCCCTGATTGGCTTTCTGAGTTTGATACGCCTCCTTATTGGCTCGTTGAGTGTTACATGCCTCCTGATTGGCTGGCTGAGTGTTACACGCCTTCTGATTGGCTGGCTGAGTGTTACACGCCCCCTGATTTGCTTCCTAAGTGTTACACGCCTCCTGATTGGCTGGCTGAGTGTGACATGCCTCCTTATTGGCTTGCTGAGTGATAAATGCCTCCTGATTGGCTGGCTGAGTGTTACACGCCTTCTGATTGGCTGGCTGTGTGTTACAAGCCTCCTGATTGGCTTCCTAAGTGTTACACGCCTCCTGATCCGCTGGCTGAGTGTGACATGCCTCCTTATTTGCTGGCTGAGTGATAAATGCCTCCTGATTGGCTGCCTGAGTTTTACACGCCCCCTGATTGGCTGTCTGAGTGTTAAACGCCTCCTGATTGGCTGGCTGAGTGTGACACGCCTCCTTATTGGCTGGCTGAGTGTTACAAGCCTCCTGATTGGCTAGCTGAGTGTTACACGCCTCCTGATTGGTAGCTGAGTGTGACACGCCTCCTTTTTGGCTGCCCGAGTGTTACACGCCTCCTAATTGGCTGCCTGAGTGTTACACGCCCCCTGATTGGCTGTCTGAGTGTTAAACGCCTCCTGATTGGCTGGCTGAGTGTTACACGGGCTCCTGATTGGCTGGCTGAGTGTGACACGCCTCCTTATTGGCTGGCTGAGTGTTACAGGCATCCTGATTGGCTAGCTGAGTGTTATACGCCCCCTGATTAGCTGGCTGAGTGTGACACGCCTCCTTATTGGCTAGCTGAGTGTTATACGCCCCCTGATTAGCTGGCTGAGTGTGACACGCCTCCTTATTGGCTGGCTTAGTGTTACACGCCTCCAGATTGGCTAGCAGAGTGTTACACGCCTCCTGATTGGCTGGCTGAGTGTTACACGCCCCCTAATTAGCTGGCTGATTGTGACACGACTCCTGATTGGCTGGCTGAGTGTTACACGCCTCCAGATTGGCTAGCAGAGTGTTACACGCCTCCTAATTGGCTGGCTGAGTGTTACACGCCCCCTGATTAGCTGGCTGAGTTTAACACGCCTCCTGATTGGCTAGCAGACTGTTACACGCCTCCTGATTGGCTGGCTGAGTGTTACACGCCCCCTGATTGGCTGGCTGAATGTCAAAGGTCTCATGATTGTCTGGCTGAGTGTTACACACCCCCTGATTGGCTGTCTGAGTGTTAAACGCCCCCTGATTGGCTGCCTGAGTGTTAGACGGCTCCTGATTGGCTGGCTGTGTGTTACAAGCCTCCTGATTGGCTTCCTAAGTGTTACACGCCTCCTGATTGGCTGGCTGAGTGTGACATGCCTCCTTATTGGCTGGCTGAGTGATAAATGCCTCCTGATTGGCTGCCTGAGTGTTACACGCCCCCTGATTGGCTGTCTGAGTGAGAAACGCCTCCTGATTGGCTGGCTGAGTGTGACACGCCTCCTTATTGGCTGGCTGAGTGTTACAGGCATCCTGATTGGCTGGCTGAGTGTTACACGGCTCCTGATTGGCTGGCTGAGTGTGACACGCCTCCTTATTGGCTGTCTGAGTGTTACAGGCATCCTGATTGGCTAGCTGAGTGTTATACGCCCCCTGATTAGCTGGCTGAGTGTGACACGCCTCCTTATATGCTAGCTGAGTGTTATACGCCCCCTGATTAGCTGGCTGAGTGTGACACGCCTCCTTATTGGCTGGCTTAGTGTTACAAGCCTCCAGATTGGCTAGCAGAGTGTTACACGCCTCCTGATTGGCTGGCTGAGTGTTACACGCCCCCTGATTAGCTGGCTGATTGTGACACGACTCCTGATTGGCTGGCTGAGTGTTACACGCCTCCAGATTGGCTAGCAGAGTGTTACACGCCTCCTGATTGGCTGGCTGAGTGTTACACGCCCCCTGATTAGCTGGCTGAGTTTAACACGCCTCCTGATTGGCTAGCAGACTGTTACACGCCTCCTGATTGGCTGGCTGAGTGTTACACGCCCCTGATTGGCTGGCTGAATGTCAAAGGTCTCATGATTGTCTGGCTGAGTGTTACACAACCCCTGATTGGCTGCCTGAGTGATAAATGCCTCCTGATTGGCTGGCTGAGTGTTACACGCCTTCTGATTGGCTGGCTGTGTGTTACAAGCCTCCTGATTGGCTTCCTAAGTGTTACACGCCTCCTGATTGGCTGGCTGAGTGTGACATGCCTCCTTATTGGCTGGCTGAGTGATAAATGCCTCCTGATTGGCTGCCTGAGTGTTACACGCCCCCTGATTGGCTGTCTGAGTGTTAAACGCCTCCTGATTGGCTGGCTGAGTGTGACACGCCTCCTTATTGGCTGGCTGAGTGTTACAGGCATCCTGATTGGCTGGCTGAGTGTTACACGGCTCCTGATTGGCTGGCTGAGTGTGACACGCCTCCTTATTGGCTGTCTGAGTGTTACAGGCATCCTGATTGGCTAGCTGAGTGTTATACGCCCCCTGATTAGCTGGCTGAGTGTGACACGCCTCCTTATTGGCTAGCTGAGTGTTATACGCCCCCTGATTAGCTGGCTAAGTGTGACACGCCTCCTTATTGGCTGGCATAGTGTTACACGCCTCCAGATTGGCTAGCAGAGTGTTACACGCCTCCTGATTGGCTGGCTGAGTGTTACACGCCCCCTGATTAGCTGGCTGATTGTGACACGACTCCTGATTGGCTGGCTGAGTGTTACACGCCTCCAGATTGGCTAGCAGAGTGTTACACGCCTCCTGATTGGCTGGCTGAGTGTTACACGCCCCCTGATTAGCTGGCTGAGTTTAACACGCCTCCTGATTGGCTAGCAGACTGTTACACGCCTCCTGATTGGCTGGCTGAGTGTTACACGCCCCCTGATTGGCTGGCTGAATGTCAAAGGTCTCATGATTGGCTAGCTGAGTGTTACATGCCTCCTAATTTGCTTCCTGAGTGTGACACGCCTCCTGATTGGCTGGCTGAGTGTGACATGCCTCCTTATTGGCTGGCTGAGTGTTACAAGCCTCCTGATTGGCTTCCTAAGTGTTACACGCCTCCTGATTGGCTGGCTGAGTGTGACATGCCTCCTTATTGGCTGGCTGAGTGATAAATGCCTCCTGATTGGCTGCCTGAGTGTTACACGCCCCCTGATTGGCTGTCTGAGTGTTAAACGCCTCCTGATTGGCTGGCTGAGTGTGACACGCCTCCTTATTGGCTGGCTGAGTGTAACAGGCATCCTGATTGGCTGGCTGAGTGTTACACGGCTCCTGATTGGCTGGCTGAGTGTGACACGCCTCCTTATTGGCTGTCTGAGTGTTACAGGCCTTCTGATTTGCTGGCTCTGTGTTACAAGCCTCCTGATTGGCTTCGTAAGTGTTACACGCCTCCTGATTGGCTGGCTGAGTGTGACATGCCTCCTTATTGGCTGGCTGAGTGATAAATGCCTCCTGATTGGCTGGCTGAGTGTTACACGCCTTCTAATTGGCTGGCTGAGTGTTACACGCCCCCTGATTGGCTTTCTGAGTTTGATACGCCTCCTTATTGGCTCGTTGAGTGTTACATGCCTCCTGATTGGCTGGCTGAGTGTTACACGCCTTCTGATTGGCTGGCTGAGTGTTACACGCCCCCTGATTGGCTTCCTAAGTGTTACACGCCTCCTGATTGGCTGGCTGAGTGTGACATGCCTCCTTATTGGCTTGCTGAGTGATAAATGCCTCCTGATTGGCTGGCTGAGTGTTACACGCCTTCTGATTGGCTGGCTGTGTGTTACAAGCCTCCTGATTGGCTTCCTAAGTGTTACACGCCTCCTGATCCGCTGGCTGAGTGTGACATGCCTCCTTATTGGCTAGCTGAGTGATAAATGCCTCCTGATTGGCTGCCTGAGTGTTACACGCCCCTTGATTGGCTGTCTGAGTGTTACACGCCTCCTGATTGGCTAGCAGACTTTTACACGCCTCCTGATGGCTGGCTGAGTGTTACACGCCCCCTGACTGGCTGGCTGAATGTCAAAGGTCTCATGATTGTCTGGCTGAGTGTTACACACCCCCTGATTGGCTGTCTGAGTGTTAAACGCCCCCTGATTGGCTGCCTGAGTGTTAGACGGCTCCTGATTGGCTGGCTGTGTGTTACAAGCCTCCTGATTGGCTTCCTAAGTGTTATACGCCTCCTGATTGGCTGGCTGAGTGTGACATGCCTCCTTATTGGCTGGCTGAGTGATAAATGCCTCCTGATTGGCTGCCTGAGTGTTACACGCCCCCTGATTGGCTGTCTGAGTGAGAAACGCCTCCTGATTGGCTGGCTGAGTGTGACACGCCTCCTTATTGGCTGGCTGAGTGTTACAGGCATCCTGATTGGCTGGCTGAGTGTTACACGGCTCCTGATTGGCTGGCTGAGTGTGACACGCCTCCTTATTGGCTGTCTGAGTGTTACAGGCATCCTGATTGGCTAGCTGAGTGTTATACGCCCCCTGATTAGCTGGCTGAGTGTGACACGCCTCCTTATATGCTAGCTGAGTGTTATACGCCCCCTGATTAGCTGGCTGAGTGTGACACGCCTCCTTATTGGCTGGCTTAGTGTTACAAGCCTCCAGATTGGCTAGCAGAGTGTTACACGCCTCCTGATTGGCTGGCTGAGTGTTACACGCCCCCTGATTAGCTGGCTGATTGTGACACGACTCCTGATTGGCTGGCTGAGTGTTACACGCCTCCAGATTGGCTAGCAGAGTGTTACACGCCTCCTGATTGGCTGGCTGAGTGTTACACGCCCCCTGATTAGCTGGCTGAGTTTAACACGCCTCCTGATTGGCTAGCAGACTGTTACACGCCTCCTGATTGGCTGGCTGAGTGTTACACGCCCCCTGATTGGCTGGCTGAATGTCAAAGGTCTCATGATTGTCTGGCTGAGTGTTACACAACCCCTGATTGGCTGCCTGAGTGATAAATGCCTCCTGATTGGCTGGCTGAGTGTTACACGCCTTCTGATTGGCTGGCTGTGTGTTACAAGCCTCCTGATTGGCTTCCTAAGTGTTACACGCCTCCTGATTGGCTGGCTGAGTGTGATATGCCTCCTTATTGGCTGGCTGAGTGATAAATGCCTCCTGATTGGCTGCCTGAGTGTTACACGCCCCTGATTGGCTGTCTGAGTGTTAAACGCCTCCTGATTGGCTGGCTGAGTGTGACACGCCTCCTTATTGGCTGGCTGAGTGTTACAGGCATCCTGATTGGCTGGCTGAGTGTTACACGGCTCCTGATTGGCTGGCTGAGTGTGACACGCCTCCTTATTGGCTGTCTGAGTGTTACAGGCATCCTGATTGGCTAGCTGAGTGTTATACGCCCCCTGATTAGCTGGCTGAGTGTGACACACCTCCTTATTGGCTAGCTGAGTGTTATACGCCCCCTGATTAGCTGGCTAAGTGTGACACGCCTCCTTATTGGCTGGCATAGTGTTACACGCCTCCAGATTGGCTAGCAGAGTGTTACACGCCTCCTGATTGGCTGGCTGAGTGTTACACGCCCCCTGATTAGCTGGCTGATTGTGACACGACTCCTGATTGGCTGGCTGAGTGTTACACGCCTCCAGATTGGCTAGCAGAGTGTTACACGCCTCCTGATTGGCTGGCTGAGTGTTACACGCCCCCTGATTAGCTGGCTGAGTTTAACACGCCTCCTGATTGGCTAGCAGACTGTTACACGCCTCCTGATTGGCTGGCTGAGTGTTACACGCCCCCTGATTGGCTGGCTGAATGTCAAAGGTCTCATGATTGGCTAGCTGAGTGTTACATGCCTCCTAATTTGCTTCCTGAGTGTGACACGCCTCCTGATTGGCTGGCTGAGTGTGACATGCCTCCTTATTGGCTGGCTGAGTGTTACAAGCCTCCTGATTGGCTTCCTAAGTGTTACACGCCTCCTGATTGGCTGGCTGAGTGTGACATGCCTCCTTATTGGCTGGCTGAGTGATAAATGCCTCCTGATTGGCTGCCTGAGTGTTACACGCCCCCTGATTGGCTGTCTGAGTGTTAAACGCCTCCTGATTGGCTGGCTGAGTGTGACACGCCTCCTTATTGGCTGGCTGAGTGTAACAGGCATCCTGATTGGCTGGCTGAGTGTTACACGGCTCCTGATTGGCTGGCTGAGTGTGACACGCCTCCTTATTGGCTGTCTGAGTGTTACAGGCCTTCTGATTTGCTGGCTGTGTGTTACAAGCCTCCTGATTGGCTTCGTAAGTGTTACACGCCTCCTGATTGGCTGGCTGAGTGTGACATGCCTCCTTATTGGCTGGCTGAGTGATAAATGCCTCCTGATTGGCTGGCTGAGTGTTACACGCCTTCTAATTGGCTGGCTGAGTGTTACACGCCCCCTGATTGGCTTTCTGAGTTTGATACGCCTCCTTATTGGCTCGTTGAGTGTTACATGCCTCCTGATTGGCTGGCTGAGTGTTACACGCCTTCTGATTGGCTGGCTGAGTGTTACACGCCCCCTGATTGGCTTCCTAAGTGTTACACGCCTCCTGATTGGCTGGCTGAGTGTGACATGCCTCCTTATTGGCTTGCTGAGTGATAAATGCCTCCTGATTGGCTGGCTGAGTGTTACACGCCTTCTGATTGGCTGGCTGTGTGTTACAAGCCTCCTGATTGGCTGGCTGAGTGTGACACGCCCCCTGATTGGCTGTCTGAGTGTTAAACGCCTCCTGATTGGCTGGCTGAGTGTGACACGCCTCCTTATTGGCTGGCTGAGTGTAACAGGCATCCTGATTGGCTGGCTGAGTGTTACACGGCTCCTGATTGGCTGGCTGAGTGTGACACGCCTCCTTATTGGCTGTCTGAGTGTTACAGGCCTTCTGATTTGCTGGCTGTGTGTTACAAGCCTCCTGATTGGCTTCGTAAGTGTTACAAGCCTCCTGATTGGCTGGCTGAGTGTGACATGCCTCCTTATTGGCTGGCTGAGTGATAAATGCCTCCTGATTGGCTGGCTGAGTGTTACACGCCTTCTAATTGGCTGGCTGAGTGTTACACGCCCCCTGATTGGCTTTCTGAGTTTGATACGCCTCCTTATTGGCTCGTTGAGTGTTACATGCCTCCTGATTGGCTGGCTGAGTGTTACACGCCTTCTGATTGGCTGGCTGAGTGTTACACGCCCCCTGATTGGCTTCCTAAGTGTTACACGCCTCCTGATTGGCTGGCTGAGTGTGACATGCCTCCTTATTGGCTTGCTGAGTGATAAATGCCTCCTGATTGGCTGGCTGAGTGTTACACGCCTTCTGATTGGCTGGCTGTGTGTTACAAGCCTCCTGATTGGCTTCCTAAGTGTTACACGCCTCCTGATCCGCTGGCTGAGTGTGACATGCCTCCTTATTGGCTAGCTGAGTGATAAATGCCTCCTGATTGGCTGCCTGAGTGTTACACGCCCCCTGATTGGCTGTCTGAGTGTTAAACGCCTCCTGATTGGCTGGCTGAGTGTGACACGCCTCCTTACTGGCTGGCTGAGTGTTACAGGCATCCTGATTGGCTGGCTGAGTGTTACACGGCTCCTGATTGGCTGGCTGAGTGTGACACGCCTCCTTATTGGCTGTCTGAGTGTTACAGGCATCCTGATTGGCTAGCTGAGTGTTATACGCCCCCTGATTAGCTGGCTGAGTGTGACACGCCTCCTTATTGGCTAGCTGAGTGTTATACGCCCCCTGATTAGCTGGCTGAGTGTGACACGCCTCCTTATTGGCTGGCTTAGTGTTACACGCCTCCAGATTGGCTAGCAGAGTGTTACACGCCTCCTGATTGGCTGGCTGAGTGTTACACGCCCCTAATTAGCTGGCTGATTGTGACACGACTCCTGATTGGCTGGCTGAGTGTTACACGCCTCCAGATTGGCTAGCAGAGTGTTACACGCCTCCTAATTGGCTGGCTGAGTGTTACACGCCCCCTGATTAGCTAGCTGAGTTTAACACGCCTCCTGATTGGCTAGCAGACTGTTACACGCCTCCTGATTGGCTGGCTGAGTGTTACACGCCCCCTGATTGGCTGGCTGAATGTCAAAGGTCTCATGATTGTCTGGCTGAGTGTTACACACCCCCTGATTGGCTGTCTGAGTGTTAAACGCCCCCTGATTGGCTGCCTGAGTGTTAGACGGCTCCTGATTGGCTGGCTGTGTGTTACAAGCCTCCTGATTGGCTTCCTAAGTGTGACACGCCTCCTGATTGGCTGGCTGAGTGTGACATGCCTCCTTATTGGCTGGCTGAGTGATAAATGCCTCCTGATTGGCTGCCTGAGTGTTACACGCCCCCTGATTGGCTGTCTGAGTGAGAAACGCCTCCTGATTGGCTGGCTGAGTGTGACACGCCTCCTTATTGGCTGGCTGAGTGTTACAGGCATCCTGATTGGCTGGCTGAGTGTAACACGGCTCCTGATTGGCTGGCTGAGTGTGACACGCCTCCTTATTGGCTGTCTGAGTGTTACAGGCATCCTGATTGGCTAGCTGAGTGTTATACGCCCCCTGATTAGCTGGCTGAGTGTGACACGCCTCCTTATATGCTAGCTGAGTGTTATACGCCCCCTGATTAGCTGGCTGAGTGTGACACGCCTCCTTATTGGCTGGCTTAGTGTTACAAGCCTCCAGATTGGCTAGCAGAGTGTTACACGCCTCCTGATTGGCTGGCTGAGTGTTACACCCCTCCCTAATTGGCTGCCTGAGTGTGAAACGGCTCCTTATTGGCTGCCTGAGTGTTACACGCCTCCTAATTGGCTGGCTGAGTGTTACACGCCTCCTGATTGGCTGGCTGAGTGTTACACAACTCCTGATTGGCTACCTGAGTGTGAAACGCCTCCTGATTGGCTGGCTGAGTGTTACACGCCTCCTGATTGGCTGGCTGAGTGTTAAACGGCTCCTGATTGGCTGGCTGAATGTCAAAGGCCTCCTGATTGGCTGCCTGAGTGTTAAACGCGTCCTGATTGGCTGGCTGTGTGTTACACACCTCCTGATTGGCTGCGCAAGTGTTACACAACTCCTGATTGGCTGGCTGAGTGTGACACGCCTCTTTATTGGCTGGCTGTGTGTTACCCGCCTCCTGATTGGCTGCGCAAGTGTTACACGCCCCCTGATTGGCTGTCTGAGTGTTACATGCCTCCTGATTGGCTGGCTGAGTGTTACACGCCCCCTGATTGGCTGTCTGAGTGTTACACGCCTCCTGATTTGCTGGCTGAGTGTTACATGCCCCCTGATTGGCTGTCTGAGTGTGACACGCCTCCTGATTGGCTGGCTGAATGTTAAACGGCTCCTGATTGGCTGGCTGAATGTCAAAGGCCTCCTGATTGGCTGCCTGAGTGTTAAACGCGTCCTGATTGGCTGGCTGTGTGTTACACACCTCCTGATTGGCTGCGCAAGTGTTACACAACTCCTGATTGGCTGGCTGAGTGTGACACGCCTCTTTATTGGCTGGCTGTGTGTTACACGCCTCCTGATTGGCTGCGCAAGTGTTACACGCCCCCTGATTGGCTGTCTCAGTGTTACATGCCTCCTGATTGGCTGGCTGAGTGTTACACGCCCCCTGATTGGCTGTCTGAGTGTTACACGCCTCCTGATTGGCTGGCTGAGTGTTACATGCCCCCTGATTGGCTGTCTGAGTGTGACACGCCTCCTGATTGGCTGGCTGAATGTTAAACGGCTCCTGATTGGCTGGCTTAATGTCAAAGGCCTCCTGATTGGCTGGCTGTGTGTTACACCCGTCCTAATTGGCTGCCTGAGTGTGACACGCCTCCTGATTGGCTGCGCAAGTGTTACACGCCCCCTGATTGGCTGTCTGAGTGTTACATGCCTCCTGATTGGCTGGCTGAGTGTTACACGCCCCCTGATTGGCTGTCTGAGTGTTACACGCCTCCTGATTGGCTGGCTGAGTGTTACATGCCCCCTGATTGGCTGTCTGAGTGTGACACGCCTCCTGATTGGCTGGCTGAATGTTAAACGGCTCCTGATTGGCTGGCTGAATGTCAAAGGCCTCCTGATTGGCTGGCTGTGTGTTACACCCGTCCTAATTGGCTGCCTGAGTGTGACACGCCTCCTGATTGGCTGCGCAAGTGTTACACGCCCCCTGATTGGCTGGCTGAGTGTTACACAACTCCTGATTGGCTACCTGAGTGTGAAACGCCTCCTGATTGGCTGGCTGAGTGTTACACGCCTCCTGATTGGCTGGCTGAGTGTTAAACGGCTCCTGATTGGCTGGCTGAGTGTTAAACGGCTCCTGATTGGCTGGCTGAATGTCAAAGGCCTCCTGATTGGCTGCCTGAGTGTTAAACGCGTCCTGATTGGCTGGCTGTGTGTTACACACCTCCTGATTGGCTGCGCAAGTGTTACACAACTCCTGATTGGCTGGCTGAGTGTGACACGCCTCTTTATTGGCTGGCTTTGTGTTACCCGCCTCCTGATTGGCTGCGCAAGTGTTACACGCCCCCTGATTGGCTGTCTGAGTGTTACATGCCTCCTGATTGGCTGGCTGAGTGTTACACGCCCCCTGATTGGCTGTCTGAGTGTTACACGCCTCCTGATTTGCTGGCTGAGTGTTACATGCCCCCTGATTGGCTGTCTGAGTGTGACACGCCTCCTGATTGGCTGGCTGAATGTTAAACGGCTCCTGATTGGCTGGCTTAATGTCAAAGGCCTCCTGATTGGCTGCCTGAGTGTTAAACGCGTCCTGATTGGCTGGCTGTGTGTTACACACCTCCTGATTGGCTGCGCAAGTGTTACACAACTCCTGATTGGCTGGCTGAGTGTGACACGCCTCTTTATTGGCTGGCTGTGTGTTACACGCCTCCTGATTGGCTGCGCAAGTGTTACACGCCCCCTGATTGGCTGTCTCAGTGTTACATGCCTCCTGATTGGCTGGCTGAGTGTTACACGCCCCCTGATTGGCTGTCTGAGTGTTACACGCCTCCTGATTGGCTGGCTGAGTGTTACATGCCCCCTGATTGGCTGTCTGAGTGTGACACGCCTCCTGATTGGCTGGCTGAATGTTAAACGGCTCCTGATTGGCTGGCTGAATGTCAAAGGCCTCCTGATTGGCTGGCTGTGTGTTACACCCGTCCTAATTGGCTGCCTGAGTGTGACACGCCTCCTGATTGGCTGCGCAAGTGTTACACGCCCCCTGATTGGCTGTCTGAGTGTTACATGCCTCCTGATTGGCTGGCTGAGTGTTACACGCCCCCTGATTGGCTGTCTGAGTGTTACACGCCTCCTGATTGGCTGGCTGAGTGTTACATGCCCCCTGATTGGCTGTCTGAGTGTGACACGCCTCCTGATTGGCTGGCTGAATGTTAAACGGCTCCTGATTGGCTGGCTGAATGTCAAAGGCCTCCTGATTGGCTGGCTGTGTGTTACACCCGTCCTAATTGGCTGCCTGAGTGTGACACGCCTGCTTATTGGCTGCCTGAGTGTTACACGCTTCCTAATTGGCTGGTTGAGTGTTACATGCCCCCTGATTGGCTGTCTGAGTGTGACACGTCTCCTTATTGGCTGACTGAGTGTTACATGCCTCCTGATTGGCTGGCTGAGTGTGACACGCCTCCTGATTTGCTGGCTGAGTGTTAAACGGCTCCTGATTGGCTGGCTGAATGTCAAAGGCCTACTGATTGGCTGCCTGAGTGTTAAATGCGTCCTGATTGGCTTGCTGTGTGTTACACGCCTGCTGATTGGCTGCGCAAGTGTTACACGCCTCCTGATTGGCTGGCTGACTGTGACACGCCTCCTTATTGGCTGGCTGAGTGTTACACGCCTCCTGATTGGCTGGCTGAGTGTTACACCCCTCCCTAATTGGCTGTCTGAGTGTGAAACGGCTCCTTATTGGCTGCCTGAGTGTTACACGCCTCCTAATTGGCTGGCTGAGTGTTACATGCCCCCTGATTGGCTGTCTGAGTGTTACACGCCTCCTGATTGGCTGGCTGAGTGTTAAACGGCTCCTGATTGGCTGGCTGAGTGTTACATGCCCCCTGATTGGCTGTCTGAGTGTGACACGCCTCCTGATTGGCTGGCTGAGTGTTAAACGGCTCCTGATTGGCTGGCTGAATGTCAAAGGCCTACTGATTGGCTGCCTGAGTGTTAAATGCGTCCTGATTGGCTTGCTGTGTGTTACACGCCTGCTGATTGGCTGGCTGAGTGTTACACAACTCCTGATTGGCTACCTGAGTGTGAAACGCCTCCTGATTGGCTGGCTGAGTGTTACACGCCTCCTGATTGGCTGGCTGAGTGTTAAACGGCTCCTGATTGGCTGGCTGAATGTCAAAGGCCTCCTGATTGGCTGCCTGAGTGTTAAACGCGTCCTGATTGGCTGGCTGTGTGTTACACACCTCCTGATTGGCTGCGCAAGTGTTACACAACTCCTGATTGGCTGGCTGAGTGTGACACGCCTCTTTATTGGCTGGCTGTGTGTTACACGCCTCCTGATTGGCTGCGCAAGTGTTACACGCCCCTGATTGGCTGTCTGAGTGTTACATGCCTCCTGATTGGCTGGCTGAGTGTTACACGCCCCCTGATTGGCTGTCTGAGTGTTACACGCCTCCTGATTGGCTGGCTGAGTGTTAAACGGCTCCTGATTGGCTGGCTGAATGTCAAAGGCCTCCTGATTGGCTGGCTGTGTGTTACCCCCATCCTAATTGGCTGCCTGAGTGTGACACGCCTGCTTATTGGCTGCCTGAGTGTTACACGCCTCCTAATTGGCTGGTTGAGTGTTACATGCCCCCTGATTGGCTGTCTGAGTGTGACACGTCTCCTTATTGGCTGACTGAGTGTTACATGCCTCCTGATTGGCTGACTGAGTGTGACACGCCTCCTGATTTGCTGGCTGAGTGTTAAACGGCTCCTGATCGGCTGGCTGAATGTCAAAGGCCTACTGATTGGCTGCCTGAGTGTTAAATGCGTCCTGATTGGCTTGCTGTGTGTTACACGCCTGCTGATTGGCTGCGCAAGTGTTACACGCCTCCTGATTGGCTGGCTGACTGTGACACGCCTCCTTATTGGCTGGCTGAGTGTTACACGCCTCCTGATTGGCTGGCTGAGTGTTACACCCCTCCTAATTGGCTGCCTGAGTGTGACACGCCTCCTGATTGGCTGGCTGAGTGTTACATGCCCCCTGATTGGCTGTCTGAGTGTGACACGCCTCCTGATTGGCTGGCTGAATGTTAAACGGCTCCTGATTGGCTGGCTGAATGTCAAAGGCCTCCTGATTGGCTGGCTGTGTGTTACACCCGTCCTAATTGGCTGCCTGAGTGTGACACGCCTCCTGATTGGCTGCGCAAGTGTTACACGCCCCTGATTGGCTGTCTGAGTGTTACATGCCCCCTGATTGGCTGTCTGAGTGTGACACGCCTCCTGATTGGCTGGCTGAATGTTAAACGGCTCCTGATTGGCTGGCTGAATGTCAAAGGCCTCCTGATTGGCTGGCTGTGTGTTACACCCGTCCTAATTGGCTGCCTGAGTGTGACACGCCTGCTTATTGGCTGCCTGAGTGTTACACGCCTCCTAATTGGCTGGTTGAGTGTTACATGCCCCCTGATTGGCTGTCTGAGTGTGACATGCCTCCTGATTGGCTGGCTGAGTGTGACACGCCTCCTGATTTGCTGGCTGAGTGTTAAACGGCTCCTGATTGGCTGGCTGAGTGTTAAACGGCTCCTGATTGGCTGGCTGAATGTCAAAGGCCTCCTGATTGGCTGGCTGTGTGTTACACCCATCCTAATTGGCTGCCTGAGTGTGACACGCCTGCTTATTGGCTGCCTGAGTGTTACACGCCTCCTAATTGGCTGGTTGAGTGTTACATGCCCCCTGATTGGCTGTCTGAGTGTGACACGTCTCCTTATTGGCTGACTGAGTGTTACATGCCTCCTGATTGGCTGACTGAGTGTGACACGCCTCCTGATTTGCTGGCTGAGTGTTAAACGGCTCCTGATTGGCTGGCTGAATGTCAAAGGCCTACTGATTGGCTGCCTGAGTGTTAAATGCGTCCTGATTGGCTTGCTGTGTGTTACACGCCTGCTGATTGGCTGCGCAAGTGTTACACGCCTCCTGATTGGCTGGCTGACTGTGACACGCCTCCTTATTGGCTGGCTGAGTGTTACACGCCTCCTGATTGGCTGGCTGAGTGTTACACCCCTCCTAATTGGCTGCCTGAGTGTGACACGCCTCCTGATTGGCTGGCTGAGTGTTACATGCCCCCTGATTGGCTGTCTGAGTGTGACACGCCTCCTGATTGGCTGGCTGAATGTTAAACGGCTCCTGATTGGCTGGCTGAATGTCAAAGGCCTCCTGATTGGCTGGCTGTGTGTTACACCCGTCCTAATTGGCTGCCTGAGTGTGACACGCCTCCTGATTGGCTGCGCAAGTGTTACACGCCCCCTGATTGGCTGTCTGAGTGTTACATGCCTCCTGATTGGCTGGCTGAGTGTTACACGCCCCCTGATTGGCTGTCTGAGTGTTACACGCCTCCTGATTGGCTGGCTGAGTGTTACATGCCCCCTGATTGGCTGTCTGAGTGTGACACGCCTCCTGATTGGCTGGCTGAATGTTAAACGGCTCCTGATTGGCTGGCTGAATGTCAAAGGCCTCCTGATTGGCTGGCTGTGTGTTACACCCGTCCTAATTGGCTGCCTGAGTGTGACACGCCTGCTTATTGGCTGCCTGAGTGTTACACGCCTCCTAATTGGCTGGTTGAGTGTTACATGCCCCCTGATTGGCTGTCTGAGTGTGACATGCCTCCTGATTGGCTGGCTGAGTGTGACACGCCTCCTGATTGGCTGGCTGAGTGTTAAACGGCTCCTGATTGGCTGGCTGAATGTCAAAGGCCTCCTGATTGGCTGCCTGAGTGTTAAACGCGTCCTGATTGGCTGGCTGTGTGTTACACACCTCCTGATTGGCTGCGCAAGTGTTACACAACTCCTGATTGGCTGGCTGAGTGTGACACGCCTCTTTATTGGCTGGCTGTGTGTTACACGCCTCCTGATTGGCTGCGCAAGTGTTACACGCCCCCTGATTGGCTGTCTGAGTGTTACATGCCTCCTGATTGGCTGGCTGAGTGTTACACGCCCCCTGATTGGCTGTCTGAGTGTTACACGCCTCCTGATTGGCTGGCTGAGTGTTAAACGGCTCCTGATTGGCTGGCTGAATGTCAAAGGCCTCCTGATTGGCTGGCTGTGTGTTACACCCATCCTAATTGGCTGCCTGAGTGTGACACGCCTGCTTATTGGCTGCCTGAGTGTTACACGCCTCCTAATTGGCTGGTTGAGTGTTACATGCCCCCTGATTGGCTGTCTGAGTGTGACACGTCTCCTTATTGGCTGACTGAGTGTTACATGCCTCCTGATTGGCTGACTGAGTGTGACACGCCTCCTGATTTGCTGGCTGAGTGTTAAACGGCTCCTGATTGGCTGGCTGAATGTCAAAGGCCTACTGATTGGCTGCCTGAGTGTTAAATGCGTCCTGATTGGCTTGCTGTGTGTTACACGCCTGCTGATTGGCTGCGCAAGTGTTACACGCCTCCTGATTGGCTGGCTGACTGTGACACGCCTCCTTATTGGCTGGCTGAGTGTTACACGCCTCCTGATTGGCTGGCTGAGTGTTACACCCCTCCTAATTGGCTGCCTGAGTGTGACACGCCTCCTGATTGGCTGGCTGAGTGTTACATGCCCCCTGATTGGCTGTCTGAGTGTGACACGCCTCCTGATTGGCTGGCTGAATGTTAAACGGCTCCTGATTGGCTGGCTGAATGTCAAAGGCCTCCTGATTGGCTGGCTGTGTGTTACACCCGTCCTAATTGGCTGCCTGAGTGTGACACGCCTCCTGATTGGCTGCGCAAGTGTTACACGCCCCCTGATTGGCTGTCTGAGTGTTACAAGCCCCCTGATTGGCTGTCTGAGTGTGACACGCCTCCTGATTGGCTGGCTGAATGTTAAACGGCTCCTGATTGGCTGGCTGAATGTCAAAGGCCTCCTGATTGGCTGGCTGTGTGTTACACCCGTCCTAATTGGCTGCCTGAGTGTGACACGCCTGCTTATTGGCTGCCTGAGTGTTACACGCCTCCTAATTGGCTGGTTGAGTGTTACATGCCCCCTGATTGGCTGTCTGAGTGTGACATGCCTCCTGATTGGCTGGCTGAGTGTGACACGCCTCCTGATTTGCTGGCTGAGTGTTACACGCCTCCTGATTGGCTGGCTGAGTGTTAAACGGCTCCTGATTGGCTGGCTGAATGTCAAAGGCCTCCTGATTGGCTGGCTGTGTGTTACACCCATCCTAATTGGCTGCCTGAGTGTGACACGCCTGCTTATTGGCTGCCTGAGTGTTACACGCCTCCTAATTGGCTGGTTGAGTGTTACATGCCCCCTGATTGGCTGTCTGAGTGTGACACGTCTCCTTATTGGCTGACTGAGTGTTACATGCCTCCTGATTGGCTGACTGAGTGTGACACGCCTCCTGATTTGCTGGCTGAGTGTTAAACGGCTCCTGATTGGCTGGCTGAATGTCAAAGGCCTACTGATTGGCTGCCTGAGTGTTAAATGCGTCCTGATTGGCTTGCTGTGTGTTACACGCCTGCTGATTGGCTGCGCAAGTGTTACACGCCTCCTGATTGGCTGGCTGACTGTGACACGCCTCCTTATTGGCTGGCTGAGTGTTACACGCCTCCTGATTGGCTGGCTGAGTGTTACACCCCTCCTAATTGGCTGCCTGAGTGTGACACGCCTCCTGATTGGCTGGCTGAGTGTTACATGCCCCCTGATTGGCTGTCTGAGTGTGACACGCCTCCTGATTGGCTGGCTGAATGTTAAACGGCTCCTGATTGGCTGGCTGAATGTCAAAGGCCTCCTGATTGGCTGGCTGTGTGTTACACCCGTCCTAATTGGCTGCCTGAGTGTGACACGCCTCCTGATTGGCTGCGCAAGTGTTACACGCCCCCTGATTGGCTGTCTGAGTGTTACATGCCTCCTGATTGGCTGGCTGAGTGTTACACGCCCCCTGATTGGCTGTCTGAGTGTTACACGCCTCCTGATTGGCTGGCTGAGTGTTACATGCCCCCTGATTGGCTGTCTGAGTGTGACACGCCTCCTGATTGGCTGGCTGAATGTTAAACGGCTCCTGATTGGCTGGCTGAATGTCAAAGGCCTCCTGATTGGCTGGCTGTGTGTAACACCCGTCCTAATTGGCTGCCTGAGTGTGACACGCCTGCTTATTGGCTGCCTGAGTGTTACACGCCTCCTAATTGGCTGGTTGAGTGTTACATGCCCCCTGATTGGCTGTCTGAGTGTGACATGCCTCCTGATTGGCTGGCTGAGTGTGACACGCCTCCTGATTTGCTGGCTGAGTGTTAAACGGCTCCTGATTGGCTGGCTGAATGTCAAAGGCCTACTGATTGGCTGCCTGAGTGTTAAATGCGTCCTGATTGGCTTGCTGTGTGTTACACGCCTGCTGATTGGCTGCGCAAGTGTTACACGCCTCCTGATTGGCTGGCTGACTGTGACACGCCTCCTTATTGGCTGGCTGAGTGTTACACGCCTCCTGATTGGCTGGCTAAGTGTTACACCCCTCCTAATTGGCTGTCTGAGTGTGAAACGGCTCCTTATTGGCTGCCTGAGTGTTACACGCCTCCTAATTGGCTGGCTGAGTGTTACACGCCTCCTGATTGGCTGGCTGAGTGTTAAACGGCTCCTGATTGGCTGGCTGAATGTCAAAGGCCTCCTGATTGGCTGGCTGTGTGTTACACGCGTCCTAATTGGCTGCCTGAGTGTGACACGCCTGCTTATTGGCTGCCTGAGTGTTACACGCCTCCTAATTGGCTGGTTGAGTGTTACATGCCCCCTGATTAACTGTCTGAGTGTGAAACGTCTCCTTATTGGCTGACTGAGTGTTAAATGCCTCCTGATTGGCTGGCTGAGTGTTACACGCCTCCTGATTGGCTGGCTGAGTGTTACACGGCTCCTGATTGGCTGGCTGAATGTCAAAGGCCTACTGATTGGCTGCCTGAGTGTTAAATGCGTCCTGATTGGCTTGCTGTGTGTTACACGCCTGCTGATTGGCTGCGCAAGTGTTACACGCCTCCTGATTGGCTGGCTGACTGTGACACGCCTCCTTATTGGCTGGCTGAGTGTTACACGCCTCCTGATTGGCTGGCTGAGTGTTACACCCCTCATAATTGGCTGCCTGAGTGTGAAACGGCTCCTTATTGGCTGCCTGAGTGTTACACGCCTCCTAATTGGCTGGCTGAGTGTTACACGCCTCCTGATTGGCTGGCTGAGTGATACACAACTCCTGATTGGCTACCTGAGTGTGAAACGCCTCCTGATTGGCTGGGTGAGTGTTAAACGCCTCCTGATTGGCTGGCTGAGTGTTAAACGGCTCCTGATTGGCTGGCTGAATGTCAAAGGCCTCCTGATTGGCTGCCTGAGTGTTGAACGCGTCCTGATTGGCTGGCTGTGTGTTACACACCTCCTGATTGGCTGCGCAAGTGTTACACACCTCCTGATTGGCTGCGCAAGTGTTACACGCCTCCTGATTGGCTGGCTGAGTGTGACACGCCTCCTTATTGGCTGGCTGTGTGTTACACGCCTCCTGATTGGCTGCGCAAGTGTTACACTCCCCCTGATTGGCTGTATGAGTGTTACATGCCTCCTGATTGGCTGGCTGAGTGTTACACGCCCCCTGTTTGGCTGTCTGAGTGTTACACGACTCCTGATTGGCTGGCTGAGGGTTACATGCCCCCTGATTGGCTGTCTGAGTGTGACACGCCTCCTTATTGGGTGCCTGAGTGTTACACGCCTCCTAATTGGCTGGCTGAGTGTTACACTCTTCCTGATTGGCTGGCTGAGTGTTACACGACTCCTGATTGGCTACCTGAGTGTTACACGCCTCCTGATTGGCTGGCTGACTGTTAAACGCCTCCTGATTGGCTGGCTGAGTGTTAAACGGCTCCTGAATGGCTGGCTGAATTTCAAAGGCCTCCTGATTGGCTGGCTGTGTGTTACATGCCCCCTGATTGGCTGTCTGAGTGTGACACGTCTCCTTATTGGCTGACTGAGTGTTACATGCCTCCTGATTGGCTGGCTGAGTGTGTACGTCTCCTGATTGGCTGGCTGAATGTCAAAGACCTCCTGATTGGCTGGCTGAGTGTTACATGTACCCTGATTGGCTGTCTGAGTGTGCCACGTCTCCTTATTGGCTGACTGAGTGTTACATGCCTCCTGATTGGCTGGCTGAGTGTGTACGTCTCCTGATTGGCTGGCTGAATGTCAAAGACCTCCTTATTGGGTGCCTGAGTGTTACACGCCTCCTGATTGGCTGCCTGAGTGTGACACGCCTCCTGATTGGCTGGCTGAGTGTTACACGCCTCCTGATTGGCTGGCTGAGTGTTACACGCCTCCTGATTGGCTGGCTGAGTGTTAAACGGCTCCTGATTGGCTGGCCTAGTGTGACACGCCTCCTTATTGGCTGGCTGTGTGTTACACGCCTCCTGATTGGCTGCGCAAGTGTTACACGCCCCCTGATTGGCTGTCTGAGTGTTACACGCCTCCTGATTGGCTGCGCAAGTGTTACACACCTCCTGATTGGCTGGCTGAGTGTGACACGCCTCCTTATTGGCTGGCTGTGTGTTACACGCCTCCTGATTGGCTGCGCAAGTGTTACACGCCCCCTGATTGGCTGTCTGAGTGTTACACGCCCCCTGATTGGCTGTCTGAGTGTTAAACGCCTCCTGATTGGCTGGCTGAGTGTTAAACGGCTCCTAATTGGCTGGCTGAGTGTTACACACCTCCTGATTGGCTGTCTGAGTGTGCCACGTCTCCCTATTGGCTGTCTGAGTGTTACACGCCTCCTGATTGGTTGGCTGAGTGTTACACGCCCCCTGATTGGCTGTCTGAGTGTTACACGCCTCCTGATTGGCTACCTGAGTGTTACACGCCTCCTGATTGGCTGGCTGACTGTTAAACGCCTCCTGATTGGCTGGCTGAGTGTTAAACGGCTCCTGAATGGCTGGCTGAATGTCAAAGGCCTCCTGATTGGCTGGCTGTGTGTTACATGCCCCCTGATTGGCTGTCTGAGTGTGCCACGTCTCCTTATTGGCTGACTGAGTGTTACATGCCTCCTGATTGGCTGGCTGAGTGTGTACGTCTCCTGATTGGCTGGCTGAATGTCAAAGACCTCCTGATTGGCTGGCTGAGTGTTACATGTACCCTGATTGGCTGTCTGAGTGTGCCACGTCTCCTTATTGGCTGACTGAGTGTTACATGCCTCCTGATTGGCTGGCTGAGTGTGTACGTCTCCTGATTGGCTGGCTGAATGTCAAAGACCTCCTTATTGGGTGCCTGAGTGTTACACGCCTCCTGATTGGCTGCCTGAGTGTGACACGCCTCCTGATTGGCTGGCTGAGTGTTACACGCCTCCTGATTGGCTGGCTGAGTGTTACACGCCTCCTGATTGGCTGGCTGAGTGTTAAACGGCTCCTGATTGGCTGGCTGAATGTCAAAAGCCTCCTGATTGGCTGACTGAGTGTTACATGCCTCCTGATTGGCTGGCTGTGTGTTACACGCCTCCTGATTGGCTGCGCAAGTGTTACACACCTCCTGATTGGCTGGCTGAGTGTGACACGCCTCCTTATTGGCTGGCTGTGTGTTACACGCCTCCTGATTGGCTGCGCAAGTGTTACACGCCCCCTGATTGGCTGTCTGAGTGTTACACGCCTCCTGATTGGCTGCGCAAGTGTTACACACCTCCTGATTGGCTGGCTGAGTGTGACACGCCTCCTTATTGGCTGGCTGTGTGTTACACGCCTCCTGATTGGCTGCGCAAGTGTTACACGCCCCCTGATTGGCTGTCTGAGTGTTACATGCCTCCTGATTGGCTGGCTGAGTGTTACACACCTCCTGATTGGCTGGCTGAGTGTTACACGCCCCCTGATTGGCTGTCTGAGTGTTACACGACTCCTGATTGGCTGGCTGAGGGTTACATGCCCCCTGATTGGCTGTCTGAGTGTGACACGCCTCCTTATTGGGTGCCTGAGTGTTACACGCCTCCTAATTGGCTGGCTGAGTGTTACACGCTTCCTGATTGGCTGGCTGAGTGTTACACGACTCCTGATTGGCTACCTGAGTGTTACACGCCTCCTGATTGGCTGGCTGACTGTTAAACGCCTCCTGATTGGCTGGCTGAGTGTTAAACGGCTCCTGAATGGCTGGCTGAATGTCAAAGGCCTCCTGATTGGCTGGCTGTGTGTTACATGCCCCCTGATTGGCTGTCTGAGTGTGCCACGTCTCCTTATTGGCTGACTGAGTGTTACATGCCTCCTGATTGGCTACCTGAGTGTTACACGCCTCCTGATTGGCTGGCTGACTGTTAAACGCCTCCTGATTGGCTGGCTGAGTGTGTACGTCTCCTGATTGGCTGGCTGAATGTCAAAGACCTCCTTATTGGGTGCCTGAGTGTTACACGCCTCCTGATTGGCTGCCTGAGTGTGACACGCCTCCTGATTGGCTGGCTGAGTGTTACACGCCTCCTGATTGGCTGGCTGAGTGTTACACGCCTCCTGATTGGCTGGCTGAGTATTAAACGGCTCCTGATTGGCTGGCTGAATGTCAAAAGCCTCCTGATTGGCTGGCTGTGTGTTACACGCCTCCTGATTGGCTGCGCAAGTGTTACACACCTCCTGATTGGCTGCGCAAGTGTTACACACCTCCTGATTGGCTGGCTGAGTGTGACACGCCTCCTTATTGGCTGGCTGTGTGTAACACGCCTCCTGATTGGCTGCGCAAGTGTTACACGCCCCCTGATTGGCTGTCTGAGTGTTACATGCCTCCTGATTGGCTGGCTGAGTGTTACACACCTCCTGATTGGCTGGCTGAGTGTTACACGCCCCCTGATTGGCTGTCTGAGTGTTACACGACTCCTGATTGGCTGGCTGAGGGTTACATGCCCCCTGATTGGCTGTCTGAGTGTGACACGCCTCCTTATTGGGTGCCTGAGTGTTACACGCCTCCTAATTGGCTGGCTGAGTGTTACACGCTTCCTGATTGGCTGGCTGAGTGTTACACGACTCCTGATTGGCTACCTGAGTGTTACACGCCTCCTGATTGGCTGGCTGACTGTTAAACGCCTCCTGATTGGCTGGCTGAGTGTTAAACGGCTCCTGAATGGCTGGCTGAATGTCAAAGGCCTCCTGATTGGCTGGCTGTGTGTTACATGCCCCCTGATTGGCTGTCTGAGTGTGCCACGTCTACTGATTGGCTGGCTGAGTGTTACATGTACCCTGATTGGCTGTCTGAGTGTGCCACGTCTCCTTATTGGCTGACTGAGTGTTACATGCCTCCTGATTGGCTGGCTGAGTGTGTACGTCTCCTGATTGGCTGGCTGAATGTCAAAGACCTCCTTATTGGGTGCCTGAGTGTTACACGCCTCCTGATTGGCTGCCTGAGTGTGACACGCCTCCTGATTGGCTGGCTGAGTGTTACACGCCTCCTGATTGGCTGGCTGAGTGTTACACGCCTCCTGATTGGCTGGCTGAGTGTTAAACGGCTCCTGATTGGCTGGCTGAATGTCAAAAGCCTCCTGATTGGCTGACTGAGTGTTACACGCCTCCTAATTGGCTGGCTGTGTGTTACACGCCTCCTGATTGGCTGCGCAAGTGTTACACACCTCCTGATTGGCTGGCTGAGTGTGACACGCCTCCTTATTGGCTGGCTGTGTGTTACACGCCTCCTGATTGGCTGTCTGAGTGTTACACGCCCCCTGATTGGCTGTCTGAGTGTTACACGCCTCCTGATTGGCTGCGCAAGTGTTACACACCTCCTGATTGGCTGGCTGAGTGTGACACGCCTCCTTATTGGCTGGCTGTGTGTTACACGCCTCCTGATTGGCTGCGCAAGTGTTACACGCCCCCTGATTGGCTGTCTGAGTGTTACATGCCTCCTGATTGGCTGGCTGAGTGTTACACGCCCCCTGATTGGCTGTCTGAGTGTTAAACGCCTCCTGATTGGCTGGCTGAGTGTTAAACGGCTCCTAATTGGCTGGCTGAGTGTTACACACCTCCTGATTGGCTGGCTGAGTGTGCCACGTCTCCCTATTGGCTGTCTGAGTGTTACATGCCTCCTGATTGGCTGGCTGAGTGTTACACGCCCCCTGATTGGCTGTCTGAGTGTTACACGCCTCCTGATTGGCTGGCTGAGTGTTACATGCCTCCTGATTGGCTGTCTGAGTGTGACACGCCTCCTTATTGGGTGCCTGAGTGTTACACGCCTCCTAATTGGCTGCCTGAGTGTGACACGCCTCCTTATTGGCTGGCTGAGTGTTACACGACTCCTGATTGGCTGGCTGAGTGTTACACGCCTCCTGATTGGCTGGCTGAGTGTTAAACGGCTCCTAATTGGCTGGCTGAATGTCAAAAGCCTCCTGATTGGCTGACTGAGTGTTACACGCCTCCTGATTGGCTGGCTGTGTGTTACACACCTCCTGATTGGCTGTGCAAGTGTTACACACCTCCTTATTGGCTGGCTGAGTGTGACACGCCTCCTTATTGGCTGGCTGAGTGTTACATGCCTCCTGATTGGCTGGCTGAGTGTTACACGCCTCCTGATTGGGTGTCTGAGTGTGACACGCCAACTTATTGCCTGCCTGAGTGTGAAACGTCTCCTTATTGCCTGGCTGAGTGTGAAACGCTTCCTGATTGGCTGGCTGAGTGTTACACGCCTCTAGAATGGCTAGCAGAGTGTTACACGCCTCCTGATTTGCTAGCTGAGTGTTACACGCCCCCCTGATTGGCTGTCTGAGTGTTACACACCTCCTGATTGGCTGGCTGAGTGTTACATGCCCCCTGATTTGCTGTCTGAGTGTGACACGCCTCCTTATTGGCTGGCTGAGTGTTACACGCCTCCTGATTGGCTGGCTGAGTTTTTACACCCCTCCTAATTGGCTGCCTGAGTGTGAAACGGCTCCTTATTGGCTGCCTGAGTGTTACAGGCCTCCTAATTGGCTGGCTGAGTGTTACGCGCCTCCTGATTGGCTGGCTGAGTGTTACACGCTTCCTGATTGGCTGGCTGAGTGTTACACGCCTCCTGATTGGCTGGCTGTGTGTTACACGCCTCCTGATTGGCTGGCTGTGTGTTACACGCCTCCTGATTGGCTGCGCAAGTGTTACACGCCTCCTGATTGGCTGCCTGAGTGTGACACGCCTCCTTATTGGCTGGCTGAGTGTTACATGCCTCCTGATTGGCTGGCTGAGTGTTACACGCCTCCTGATTGGGTGTCTGAGTGTGACACGCCAACTTATTGCCTGCCTGAGTGTGAAACGTCTCCTTATTGCCTGGCTGAGTGTGAAACGCTTCCTGATTGGCTGGCTGAGTGTTACACGCCTCTAGAATGGCTAGCAGAGTGTTACACGCCTCCTGATTTGCTAGCTGAGTGTCACACGCCCCCTGATTGGCTGTCTGAGTGTTACACACCTCCTGATTGGGTTCCCTAGTGTTACACGCCTCCTAATGGGCTGGCTGAGTGTTACACGCCTCCTGATTGGCTGGCTGAGTGTTACACGACTCCTGATTGGCTACCTGAGTGTTACAGGCCTCCTGATTGGCTGGCTGAGTGTTACACGCCCCCTGATTTGCTGTCTGAGTGTGACACGCCTCCTTATTGGGTGCCTGAGTGTTACACGCCTCCTAATGGGCTGGCTGAGTGTTACACGCCTCCTGATTGGCTGGCTGAGTGTTACACGACTCCTGATTGGCTACCTGAGTGTTACAGGCCTCCTGATTGGCTGGCTGAGTGTTACACGCCTCCTGATTGGCTGGCTGAGTTTTAAACGGCTCCTGATTGGCTGGCTGAATGTTAAACGGCTCCTGAATGGCTGGCTGAATGTCAAAGGCCTCCTGATTGGCTGGCTGTGTGTTACACCCGTCCTAATTTGCTGCCTGAGTGTGACACGCCTCCTTATTGGCTGCCTGAGTGTTACATTCCGCCTAATTGGCTGCCTGAGTGTGAAACGCCTCCTGATTGGCTGGTTGAGTGTTACATGCCCCCTGATTGGCTGTCTGAGTTTGCCACGTCTCCTTATTGGCTGACTGAGTGTTACATGCCTCCTGATTGGCTGGATGAGTGTGTACGTCTCCTGATTGGTTGGCTGAATGTCAAAGACCTCCTGATTGGCTGGCTGAGTGTGACACGCCTCCTTATTGGCAAGCTGAGTGTTACACGCCCCCTGATTGGCTGGCTAAGTGTTACATGCCCCCTGATTGCCTGTCTGAGTGTTACACGCCTCCTTATAGGCTGGCTGAGCGTTACACGCCCCCTGATTGGCTGGCTGAGTGTTACACACGTTCTGATTGGCTGGCTAAGAGTCAAAGGCTTACTGATTGGCTACCTGAGTGTTACACGAAACAAATAGCTAGAAAATCTGAAAGGAAATGGCGCTCTTCCAAATTATCAGAATATCGCTCAAATTGGCAAGATAATCTTAAAACTTATAGAAAGGCCCTCCGTAATGCCAGAGGAGCCTATTACTCAGCACTAATAGAAGAAAATAAGAACAACCCTAGGTTCCTCTTCAGCACTGTAGCCAGGCTGACAGAGAGTCACAGCTCTATCGAGCCACATATCCCCATAAACTTAAGTAGCAATGACTTCATGAGCTTCTTCTATAATAAAATTATTACTATTAGAGAAAAAATTAATCACCAACTGCCATCAACAATTATCAGTGGCTCTCCAAGTTCAGGGACTTCTGTCAATGTAAACTTAGATATATATTTAGACTGTTTTTCTGCTATCGACCTTCATCAGTTAACTTCAATCATTTCTTCATCGAAGCCATCAACCTGTCTATTAGACCCGATCCCAACTAGGCTGCTTAAAGAAGTTGTTCCCTTAATTGGCACTTCTTTACTGGATATGATTAATCTTTCTTTATTATCAGGATATGTACCACAGTCCTTTAAAGTAGCTGTAATTAAACCCCCTTCTTAAAAAGTCCACTCTTGACCCAGGGGTTTTAGCCAACTATAGACCGATTTCTAACCTCCCCTTCCTCTCTAAGATTCTGGAGAAAGTAGTCGCCAAAGAGTTGTGTGACTTTCTACATAACAATTGTTTATTTGAGGATTTTCAGTCAGGATTTAGAGTTCATCATAGCACAGAGACAGCTCTGGTTAAAGTTAATAATGACCTTCTGACTGCTTCTGACAATGGACTTGTCTCTGTACTTGTATTATTAGATCTTAGTGCTGCATTTGACACCATTGACCATAATATTCTTTTACAGAGACTTGAGCATCAAATTGGCATTAAAGGAACCGCACTAAGCTGGTTTCAGTCATATTTATCAGATCGCTCGCAGTTTGTACATGTTAACGATGAATCTTCAATAAATACTACAGTTAGTCATGGAGTTCCACAAGGTTCTGTACTCGGACCAATACTATTTACTTTATATATGCTCCCTTTAGGCAACATTATTAGGAATCACTCCATTAACTTTCACTGTTATGCAGATGATACGCAGTTATATCTATCAATCAAACCCAATGAAATTAATCAATTATCTAAATTACAAACATGTCTTACGGACATAAAATCCTGGATGACCTGCAATTTTCTGATGTTAAACTCAGAAAAAAACGAAATTCTTGTTCTTGGCCCCAAAAACCTTAGAGACTCATTGTCTAAAGATATAGTCACTCTAGATGGCATTAACTTGGCCTCTAGCACCACTGTCAGGAATCTTGGAGTTCAATCGGGAGGCAGACACCATCACCACATTCAAGAGTAGGCTTAAGACATTCCTCTTTGATAAAGCTTATAGTTAGGGCTGGATCAGGTGAGTCCTGAACCATCCCTTAGTTATGCTGCTTTAGGCCTAGACTATCGGGGGATTTTCCATGGTGCACTGAGCTCCTCCTTTCCTCTCTCTTTATGCACTCATTCATGTCCCATTAATGCATGTTACTAACTCCACTTCTTCCCCGGAGTTCTTGTGCTTTCTCGTCTCGCAGGTTCTCATGGATCCTGGTGGAGCCTCCTGCCATGGTCCTGCTTGACTGCCATTGCCAATACTGTTGTTGCTGTGCACCTGTCTGTCTGTCTGTCTCTCTCTCTCTCTCTCTCTGCCTCTCTCTCTCCTCTCTCTCTCTCTCTCTCTCTCTCTCTCTCTCTCTCTCTCTCACCCCAACTGGTCGAGACAGACGACCACCCACCTAGAGCCGGAGGATCTGTCCTAGGTTTCTGCCTTTTAACAGGCAGTTTTTCCTTGCCCTTGTCGCCAAGTGCTTGCTCATGGTGGTACTGTTGGGTCTCTGTAATTAATGTTAAAGAGTTCGGTCTAGACCTGCTGTATTTGAAAAGTGTCCTGAGATAACTTCTGTTATGAATTGGCGCTATACAAATAAAATTGAATTGAATTGAATTGAATACACCCCTCCTAATTGGCTGCCTGAGTGTGAAACAGCTCCTTATTGGCTGCCTGAGTGTTACACGCCTCCTGATTGGCTGGCTGAATGTCAAAGGCCTCCTGATTGGCTGGCTGTGTGTTACACGACTCCTGATTGGCTACCTGAGTGTTACACGCCTCCTGATTGGCTGGCTGACTGTTACACGCCTCCTGATTGGCTGGCTGAGTATTACACGCCTCCTAATTGGCTAGCTGAGTGTGACACGCCTCATTATTGGCTGCCTGAGTGTTTCACTCCTCCTTATTGGCTACCTTAGTGTTACACCCCTCCAAATTGGCTGCCTGAGTTTGACACGCCTCCTTATTGGCTGCCTGAGTGTTACACGCTTCCTGATTGGCTGCCTGAGTGTTACACGCCTCCTGATTGCCTGGCAGAGTGTTACACGCCTCCTGATTGGCTGGCTAATTTTACAAGCCCCCTGATTGGCTGTCTGAGTGTGACACGCGTCCTTATTGGCTGGCTGAGTGTGACACGCCTCCTGATTGGCTGGCTAATATTAAAAGCCCCCTGATTGGCTGTCTGAGTGTGACACGCCTCCTGATTGGTAGCTGAGTGTTACACGCCTCCTGATTGGTCTGGCTGAGTGTGACACGCGTCCTTATTGGCTGGCTGAGTGTGACACGCCTCCTGATTGGCTGGCTGAGTGTAAAACGCCTCCTGAATTGCTGGCTGAGTGTTACACGCCCCCTGATTGGCTGTCTGAGTGTTACACGCCTCCAGATTGGCTAACAGAGTGTTACTTGCCAACTGATTGGCTGGCTGAGTGTTACATGCCCCCTTATTAGCTCGCTTAGTGTTACATGCCTCCTAATTGGCTGGCTGAGTGTTACACGCCTTCTGATTGGGTGTCTGAGTGTTACACGCCTCCTGATTGGTAGCTGAGTGTTACACGCCTCCTGATTGGTAGATGAGTGTTACACGCATCCTGATTGGCTGGCTGAGTGTTACACACGTTCTGATTGGCTGGCTGAGTGTTACACGCCTCCTGATTGGTAACTGAGTGTTACACGCCTCCTGATTGGCTTCCTGAGTGTTACACGCCTCCTGATTGGCTGGCTGAGTGTGAGACGTGTCCTTATTGGCTGGCTGAGTGTGACACGCCTCCTGATTGGCTGGCTGAGTGTTACAAGCCTCCTGATTGGCTGGCTGAGAGTGACACGCCTCCTGATTGGCTGGCTGAGTGGTACACGCCTCCTGATTGGCTTGCTGAGTGTTACATGTCTCCTGATTGGCTGGCTGAGTGTTGTACACCTCCTGATTGGCTGGCTGAATGTGACACGCCTCCTTATTGGCTGGCTGAGTGTTACATGCCTACTGATTGGTAGCTGAGTGTTACACGCCTCCTGATTGGCTACCTGAGTGTTACACGCCTCCTGATTGGCTGGCTGAGTGTGACAGGCCTCCTGATTGGGTGTCTGAGTGTTACACGCCTCCTGATTGGTAGCTGAGTGTTACACGCTTCCTGATTGGTAGATGAGTGTTACACGCATCCTGATTGGCTGGCTGAGTGTTACACATGTTCTCATTGGCTGGCTGAGTGTTACACGCCTCCTGATTGGCTGCCTGAGTGTTAAACGCCTCCTGATTGGCTGGCTGAGTGTGAGACGCGTCCTTATTGGCTGGCTGAGTGTGACACGCCTCCTGATTGGCTAGGTGAATATTACACGCCTCCTGATTTGCTGGCTGATTGTTACACACCCCTGATTGGGTGTCTCAGTGTTACACACCTCCTGATTGGCTGTCTGAGTGTGCCACGTCTCCCTATTGGCTGTCTGAGTGTTACACGCCTCCTGATTGGTTGGCTGAGTGTTACACGCCCCCTGATTGGCTGTCTGAGTGTTACACGCCTCCTGATTGGCTACCTGAGTGTTACACGCCTCCTGATTGGCTGGCTGACTGTTAAACGCCTCCTGATTGGCTGGCTGAGTGTTAAACGGCTCCTGAATGGCTGGCTGAATGTCAAAGGCCTCCTGATTGGCTGGCTGTGTGTTACATGCCCCCTGATTGGCTGTCTGAGTGTGCCACGTCTCCTTATTGGCTGACTGAGTGTTACATGCCTCCTGATTGGCTGGCTGAGTGTGTACGTCTCCTGATTGGCTGGCTGAATGTCAAAGACCTCCTGATTGGCTGGCTGAGTGTTACATGTACCCTGATTGGCTGTCTGAGTGTGCCACGTCTCCTTATTGGCTGACTGAGTGTTACATGCCTCCTGATTGGCTGGCTGAGTGTGTACGTCTCCTGATTGGCTGGCTGAATGTCAAAGACCTCCTTATTGGGTGCCTGAGTGTTACACGCCTCCTGATTGGCTGCCTGAGTGTGACACGCCTCCTGATTGGCTGGCTGAGTGTTACACGCCTCCTGATTGGCTGGCTGAGTGTTACACGCCTCCTGATTGGCTGGCTGAGTGTTAAACGGCTCCTGATTGGCTGGCTGAATGTCAAAGGCCTCCTGATTGGCTGACTGAGTGTGACACGCCTCCTTATTGGCTGGCTGTGTGTTACACGCCTCCTGATTGGCTGCGCAAGTGTTACACGCCCCCTGATTGGCTGTCTGAGTGTTACACGCCTCCTGATTGGCTGCGCAAGTGTTACACACCTCCTGATTGGCTGGCTGAGTGTGACACGCCTCCTTATTGGCTGGCTGTGTGTTACACGCCTCCTGATTGGCTGCGCAAGTGTTACACGCCCCTGATTGGCTGTCTGAGTGTTACATGCCTCCTGATTGGCTGGCTGAGTGTTACACACCTCCTGATTGGCTGGCTGAGTGTTACACGCCCCCTGATTGGCTGTCTGAGTGTTACACGACTCCTGATTGGCTGGCTGAGGGTTACATGCCCCCTGATTGGCTGTCTGAGTGTGACACGCCTCCTTATTGGGTGCCTGAGTGTTACACGCCTCCTAATTGGCTGGCTGAGTGTTACACGCTTCCTGATTGGCTGGCTGAGTGTTACACGACTCCTGATTGGCTACCTGAGTGTTACACGCCTCCTGATTGGCTGGCTGACTGTTAAACGCCTCCTGATTGGCTGGCTGAGTGTTAAACGGCTCCTGAATGGCTGGCTGAATGTCAAAGGCCTCCTGATTGGCTGGCTGTGTGTTACATGCCCCCTGATTGGCTGTCTGAGTGTGCCACGTCTCCTTATTGGCTGACTGAGTGTTACATGCCTCCTGATTGGCTACCTGAGTGTTACACGCCTCCTGATTGGCTGGCTGACTGTTAAACGCCTCCTGATTGGCTGGCTGAGTGTGTACGTCTCCTGATTGGCTGGCTGAATGTCAAAGACCTCCTTATTGGGTGCCTGAGTGTTACACGCCTCCTGATTGGCTGCCTGAGTGTGACACGCCTCCTGATTGGCTGGCTGAGTGTTACACGCCTCCTGATTGGCTGGCTGAGTGTTACACGCCTCCTGATTGGCTGGCTGAGTATTAAACGGCTCCTGATTGGCTGGCTGAATGTCAAAAGCCTCCTGATTGGCTGGCTGTGTGTTACACGCCTCCTGATTGGCTGCGCAAGTGTTACACACCTCCTGATTGGCTGCGCAAGTGTTACACACCTCCTGATTGGCTGGCTGAGTGTGACACGCCTCCTTATTGGCTGGCTGTGTGTAACACGCCTCCTGATTGGCTGCGCAAGTGTTACACGCCCCCTGATTGGCTGTCTGAGTGTTACATGCCTCCTGATTGGCTGGCTGAGTGTTACACACCTCCTGATTGGCTGGCTGAGTGTTACACGCCCCCTGATTGGCTGTCTGAGTGTTACACGACTCCTGATTGGCTGGCTGAGGGTTACATGCCCCCTGATTGGCTGTCTGAGTGTGACACGCCTCCTTATTGGGTGCCTGAGTGTTACACGCCTCCTAATTGGCTGGCTGAGTGTTAGACGCTTCCTGATTGGCTGGCTGAGTGTTACACGACTCCTGATTGGCTACCTGAGTGTTACACGCCTCCTGATTGGCTGGCTGACTGTTAAACGCCTCCTGATTGGCTGGCTGAGTGTTAAACGGCTCCTGAATGGCTGGCTGAATGTCAAAGGCCTCCTGATTGGCTGGCTGTGTGTTACATGCCCCCTGATTGGCTGTCTGAGTGTGCCACGTCTACTGATTGGCTGGCTGAGTGTTACATGTACCCTGATTGGCTGTCTGAGTGTGCCACGTCTCCTTATTGGCTGACTGAGTGTTACATGCCTCCTGATTGGCTGGCTGAGTGTGTACGTCTCCTGATTGGCTGGCTGAATGTCAAAGACCTCCTTATTGGGTGCCTGAGTGTTACACGCCTCCTGATTGGCTGCCTGAGTGTGACACGCCTCCTGATTGGCTGGCTGAGTGTTACACGCCTCCTGATTGGCTGGCTGAGTGTTACACGCCTCCTGATTGGCTGGCTGAGTGTTAAACGGCTCCTGATTGGCTGGCTGAATGTCAAAAGCCTCCTGATTGGCTGACTGAGTGTTACACGCCTCCTAATTGGCTGGCTGTGTGTTACACGCCTCCTGATTGGCTGCGCAAGTGTTACACACCTCCTGATTGGCTGGCTGAGTGTGACACGCCTCCTTATTGGCTGGCTGTGTGTTACACGCCTCCTGATTGGCTGTCTGAGTGTTACACGCCCCCTGATTGGCTGTCTGAGTGTTACACGCCTCCTGATTGGCTGCGCAAGTGTTACACACCTCCTGATTGGCTGGCTGAGTGTGACACGCCTCCTTATTGGCTGGCTGTGTGTTACACGCCTCCTGATTGGCTGCGCAAGTGTTACACGCCCCCTGATTGGCTGTCTGAGTGTTACATGCCTCCTGATTGGCTGGCTGAGTGTTACACGCCCCCTGATTGGCTGTCTGAGTGTTAAACGCCTCCTGATTGGCTGGCTGAGTGTTAAACGGCTCCTAATTGGCTGGCTGAGTGTTACACACCTCCTGATTGGCTGGCTGAGTGTGCCACGTCTCCCTATTGGCTGTCTGAGTGTTACATGCCTCCTGATTGGCTGGCTGAGTGTTACACGCCCCCTGATTGGCTGTCTGAGTGTTACACGCCTCCTGATTGGCTGGCTGAGTGTTACATGCCTCCTGATTGGCTGTCTGAGTGTGACACGCCTCCTTATTGGGTGCCTGAGTGTTACACGCCTCCTAATTGGCTGCCTGAGTGTGACACGCCTCCTTATTGGCTGGCTGAGTGTTACACGACTCCTGATTGGCTGGCTGAGTGTTACACGCCTCCTGATTGGCTGGCTGAGTGTTAAACGGCTCCTAATTGGCTGGCTGAATGTCAAAAGCCTCCTGATTGGCTGACTGAGTGTTACACGCCTCCTGATTGGCTGGCTGTGTGTTACACACCTCCTGATTGGCTGTGCAAGTGTTACACACCTCCTTATTGGCTGGCTGAGTGTGACACGCCTCCTTATTGGCTGGCTGAGTGTTACAGGCCTCCTGATTGGCTGGCTGAGTGTTACACGCCTCCTGATTGGGTGTCTGAGTGTGACACGCCAACTTATTGCCTGCCTGAGTGTGAAACGTCTCCTTATTGCCTGGCTGAGTGTGAAACGCTTCCTGATTGGCTGGCTGAGTGTTACACGCCTCTAGAATGGCTAGCAGAGTGTTACACGCCTCCTGATTTGCTAGCTGAGTGTTACACGCCCCCTGATTGGCTGTCTGAGTGTTACACACCTCCTGATTGGCTGGCTGAGTGTTACATGCCCCCTGATTTGCTGTCTGAGTGTGACACGCCTCCTTATTGGCTGGCTGAGTGTTACACGCCTCCTGATTGGCTGGCTGAGTTTTACACCCCTCCTAATTGGCTGCCTGAGTGTGAAACGGCTCCTTATTGGCTGCCTGAGTGTTACACGCCTCCTAATTGGCTGGCTGAGTGTTACGCGCCTCCTGATTGGCTGGCTGAGTGTTACACGCTTCCTGATTGGCTGGCTGAGTGTTACACGACTCCTGATTGGCTGGCTGTGTGTTACACGCCTCCTGATTGGCTGGCTGTGTGTTACACGCCTCCTGATTGGCTGCGCAAGTGTTACACGCCTCCTGATTGCCTGCCTGAGTGTGACACGCCTCCTTATTGGCTGGCTGAGTGTTACATGCCTCCTGATTGGCTGGCTGAGTGTTACACGCCTCCTGATTGGGTGTCTGAGTGTGACACGCCAACTTATTGCCTGCCTGAGTGTGAAACGTCTCCTTATTGCCTGGCTGAGTGTGAAACGCTTCCTGATTGGCTGGCTGAGTGTTACACGCCTCTAGAATGGCTAGCAGAGTGTTACACGCCTCCTGATTTGCTAGCTGAGTGTCACACGCCCCCTGATTGGCTGTCTGAGTGTTACACACCTCCTGATTGGGTTCCCTAGTGTTACACGCCTCCTAATGGGCTGGCTGAGTGTTACACGCCTCCTGATTGGCTGGCTGAGTGTTACACGACTCCTGATTGGCTACCTGAGTGTTACAGGCCTCCTGATTGGCTGGCTGAGTGTTACACGCCCCCTGATTTGCTGTCTGAGTGTGACACGCCTCCTTATTGGGTGCCTGAGTGTTACACGCCTCCTAATGGGCTGGCTGAGTGTTACACGCCTCCTGATTGGCTGGCTGAGTGTTACACGACTCCTGATTGGCTACCTGAGTGTTACAGGCCTCCTGATTGGCTGGCTGAGTGTTACACGCCTCCTGATTGGCTGGCTGAGTTTTAAACGGCTCCTGATTGGCTGGCTGAATGTTAAACGGCTCCTGAATGGCTGGCTGAATGTCAAAGGCCTCCTGATTGGCTGGCTGTGTGTTACACCCGTCCTAATTTGCTGCCTGAGTGTGACACGCCTCCTTATTGGCTGCCTGAGTGTTACATTCCCGCCTAATTGGCTGCCTGAGTGTGAAACGCCTCCTGATTGGCTGGTTGAGTGTTACATGCCCCCTGATTGGCTGTCTGAGTTTGCCACGTCTCCTTATTGGCTGACTGAGTGTTACATGCCTCCTGATTGGCTGGATGAGTGTGTACGTCTCCTGATTGGTTGGCTGAATGTCAAAGACCTCCTGATTGGCTGGCTGAGTGTGACACGCCTCCTTATTGGCAAGCTGAGTGTTACACGCCCCCTGATTGGCTGGCTAAGTGTTACATGCCCCCTGATTGCCTGTCTGAGTGTTACACGCCTCCTTATAGGCTGGCTGAGCGTTACACGCCCCTGATTGGCTGGCTGAGTGTTACACACGTTCTGATTGGCTGGCTAAGAGTCAAAGGCTTACTGATTGGCTACCTGAGTGTTACACGAAACAAATAGCTAGAAAATCTGAAAGGAAATGGCGCTCTTCCAAATTATCAGAATATCGCTCAAATTGGCAAGATAATCTTAAAACTTATAGAAAGGCCCTCCGTAATGCCAGAGGAGCCTATTACTCAGCACTAATAGAAGAAAATAAGAACAACCCTAGGTTCCTCTTCAGCACTGTAGCCAGGCTGACAGAGAGTCACAGCTCTATCGAGCCACATATCCCCATAAACTTAAGTAGCAATGACTTCATGAGCTTCTTCTATAATAAAATTATTACTATTAGAGAAAAAATTAATCACCAACTGCCATCAACAATTATCAGTGGCTCTCCAAGTTCAGGGACTTCTGTCAATGTAAACTTAGATATATATTTAGACTGTTTTTCTGCTATCGACCTTCATCAGTTAACTTCAATCATTTCTTCATCAAAGCCATCAACCTGTCTATTAGACCCGATCCCAACTAGGCTGCTTAAAGAAGTTGTTCCCTTAATTGGCACTTCTTTACTGGATATGATTAATCTTTCTTTATTATCAGGATATGTACCACAGTCCTTTAAAGTAGCTGTAATTAAACCCCTTCTTAAAAAGTCCACTCTTGACCCAGGGGTTTTAGCCAACTATAGACCGATTTCTAACCTCCCCTTCCTCTCTAAGATTCTGGAGAAAGTAGTCGCCAAAGAGTTGTGTGACTTTCTACATAACAATTGTTTATTTGAGGATTTTCAGTCAGGATTTAGAGTTCATCATAGCACAGAGACAGCTCTGGTTAAAGTTAATAATGACCTTCTGACTGCTTCTGACAATGGACTTGTCTCTGTACTTGTATTATTAGATCTTAGTGCTGCATTTGACACCATTGACCATAATATTCTTTTACAGAGACTTGAGCATCAAATTGGCATTAAAGGAACCGCACTAAGCTGGTTTCAGTCATATTTATCAGATCGCTCGCAGTTTGTACATGTTAACGATGAATCTTCAATAAATACTACAGTTAGTCATGGAGTTCCACAAGGTTCTGTACTGGACCAATACTATTTACTTTATATATGCTCCCTTTAGGCAACATTATTAGGAATCACTCCATTAACTTTCACTGTTATGCAGATGATACGCAGTTATATCTATCAATCAAACCCAATGAAATTAATCAATTATCTAAATTACAAACATGTCTTACGGACATAAAATCCTGGATGACCTGCAATTTTCTGATGTTAAACTCAGAAAAAACCGAAATTCTTGTTCTTGGCCCCAAAAACCTTAGAGACTCATTGTCTAAAGATATAGTCACTCTAGATGGCATTAACTTGGCCTCTAGCACCACTGTCAGGAATCTTGGAGTTCAATCGGGAGGCAGACACCATCACCACATTCAAGAGTAGGCTTAAGACATTCCTCTTTGATAAAGCTTATAGTTAGGGCTGGATCAGGTGAGTCCTGAACCATCCCTTAGTTATGCTGCTTTAGGCCTAGACTATCGGGGGATTTTCC
Source organism: Dicentrarchus labrax (assembly GCF_905237075.1). NCBI lineage: Eukaryota > Metazoa > Chordata > Actinopteri > Moronidae > Dicentrarchus > Dicentrarchus labrax. The sequence continues at coordinate 11,915 of NW_026136876.1, read as the reverse complement.
ATGGTGCACTGAGCTCCTCCCTTTCCTCTCTCTTTATGCACTCATTCATGTCCCATTAATGCATGTTACTAACTCCACTTCTTCCCCGGAGTTCTTGTGCTTTCTCGTCTCGCAGGTTCTCATGGATCCTGGTGGAGCCTCCTGCCATGGTCCTGCTTGACTGCCATTGCCAATACTGTTGTTGCTGTGCACCTGTCTGTCTGTCTGTCTCTCTCTCTCTCTCTCTGCCTCTCTCTCTCTCTCTCTCTCTCTCTCTCTCTCTCTCTCTCTCTCTCTCTCTCTCTCTCTCTCACCCCAACTGGTCGAGACAGACGACCACCCACCTAGAGCCGGAGGATCTGTCCTAGGTTTCTGCCTTTTAACAGGCAGTTTTTCCTTGCCCTTGTCGCCAAGTGCTTGCTCATGGTGGTACTGTTGGGTCTCTGTAATTAATGTTAAAGAGTTCGGTCTAGACCTGCTGTATTTGAAAAGTGTCCTGAGATAACTTCTGTTATGAATTGGCGCTATACAAATAAAATTGAATTGAATTGAATTGAATACACCCCTCCTAATTGGCTGCCTGAGTGTGAAACAGCTCCTTATTGGCTGCCTGAGTGTTACACGCCTCCTGATTGGCTGGCTGAATGTCAAAGGCCTCCTGATTGGCTGGCTGTGTGTTACACGACTCCTGATTGGCTACCTGAGTGTTACACGCCTCCTGATTGGCTGGCTGACTGTTACACGCCTCCTGATTGGCTGGCTGAGTATTACACGCCTCCTAATTGGCTAGCTGAGTGTGACACGCCTCATTATTGGCTGCCTGAGTGTTTCACTCCTCCTTATTGGCTACCTTAGTGTTACACCCTCCAAATTGGCTGCCTGAGTTTGACACGCCTCCTTATTGGCTGCCTGAGTGTTACACGCTTCCTGATTGGCTGCCTGAGTGTTACACGCCTCCTGATTGCCTGGCAGAGTGTTACACGCCTCCTGATTGGCTGGCTAATTTTACAAGCCCCCTGATTGGCTGTCTGAGTGTGACACGCGTCCTTATGGCTGGCTGAGTGTGACACGCCTCCTGATTGGCTGGCTAATATTAAAAGCCCCCTGATTGGCTGTCTGAGTGTGACACGCCTCCTGATTGGTAGCTGAGTGTTACACGCCTCCTGATTGGTCTGGCTGAGTGTGACACGCGTCCTTATTGGCTGGCTGAGTGTGACACGCCTCCTGATTGGCTGGCTGAGTGTAAAACGCCTCCTGAATTGCTGGCTGAGTGTTACACGCCCCTGATTGGCTGTCTGAGTGTTACACGCCTCCAGATTGGCTAACAGAGTGTTACTTGCCAACTGATTGGCTGGCTGAGTGTTACATGCCCCCTTATTAGCTCGCTTAGTGTTACATGCCTCCTAATTGGCTGGCTGAGTGTTACACGCCTTCTGATTGGGTGTCTGAGTGTTACACGCCTCCTGATTGGTAGCTGAGTGTTACACGCCTCCTGATTGGTAGATGAGTGTTACACGCATCCTGATTGGCTGGCTGAGTGTTACACACGTTCTGATTGGCTGGCTGAGTGTTACACGCCTCCTGATTGGGCTTTTCATGCTGATTGGTAACTGAGTGTTACACGCCTCCTGATTGGCTTCCTGAGTGTTACACGCCTCCTGATTGGCTGGCTGAGTGTGAGACGTGTCCTTATTGGCTGGCTGAGTGTGACACGCCTCCTGATTGGCTGGCTGAGTGTTACAAGCCTCCTGATTGGCTGGCTGAGAGTGACACGCCTCCTGATTGGCTGGCTGAGTGGTACACGCCTCCTGATTGGCTTGCTGAGTGTTACATGTCTCCTGATTGGCTGGCTGAGTGTTGTACACCTCCTGATTGGCTGGCTGAATGTGACACGCCTCCTTATTGGCTGGCTGAGTGTTACATGCCTACTGATTGGTAGCTGAGTGTTACACGCCTCCTGATTGGCTACCTGAGTGTTACACGCCTCCTGATTGGCTGGCTGAGTGTGACAGGCCTCCTGATTGGGTGTCTGAGTGTTACACGCCTCCTGATTGGTAGCTGAGTGTTACACGCTTCCTGATTGGTAGATGAGTGTTACACGCATCCTGATTGGCTGGCTGAGTGTTACACATGTTCTCATTGGCTGGCTGAGTGTTACACGCCTCCTGATTGGCTGCCTGAGTGTTAAACGCCTCCTGATTGGCTGGCTGAGTGTGAGACGCGTCCTTATTGGCTGGCTGAGTGTGACACGCCTCCTGATTGGCTAGGTGAATATTACACGCCTCCTGATTTGCTGGCTGATTGTTACACACCCCCTGATTGGGTGTCTAAGTGTTACACGCCTCCTGATTGGCTGCCTGAGTGTTACACGCCTCCTGATTGGCTGGCTGAGTTTGAAAAGCCTGCTTATCGGCTGGCTGAGTGTTACAAGCCTCTGATTTGCTGGGTGAGTGTTATACGCCTCCTGATTGGCTGGCTTAGTGTTACACGCCCCCTGATTGGCTGTCTGAGTGTTACACGCCTCCTGATTGGCTAGCTGAGTGTTAGACGCCTCCTGATTGGTAGCTGAGTGTTACACGCCTCCTGATTGGCTGGCTGAGTTTGAAAAGCCTCCTTATTGGCTGGCTGAGTGTTACATGCCTCTGATTGGCTGGCTGAGTGTTACAAGCCTCTGATTGGCTACCTTATTGTTACAACCCTCCTAATTGCCTGGCTGAGTGTTACACGCCCCCTGATTGGCTGTCTTAGTGTTACACGCCTCCTGATTGGCGAGCTGAGTGTTACACGCCTCCTGATTGGCTGGCTGAGTGTTACACGCCTCCTGATTGGTAGCTGAGTGTTACACGCATCCTGATTGGCTGGCTGAGTGTTACAGGCCTCCTGATTGGCTTTCTGAGTGTTACACGCCTCCTGATTGGTAGCTGCGTCTTAAACGCCTCCTGATTGGCTGGCTGAGTGTTACACACGTTCTGATTGGCTGGCTGAGTGTCAAAGGCTTCCTGATTGGCTACCGGAGTGTTACACCCCTCCTAATTGGCTGCCTGAGTGTGACACGCGTCCTTATTGGCGGGCTGAGTGTTACAGGCCTCCTAATTGGCTGGCTGAGTGTTAAACGCCTCCTGATTTGCTGGCTGAGTGTTACACGCCCCCTGATTGGCTGGCTGAGTGTTACACGCCTCCAGATTGGCTAGCAGAGTGTTACTTGCCTCCTCATTGGCTGGCTGAGTGTCACACGCCCCCTTATTAGCTGGCTGAGTGTTACACGCCTCCTGATTGGCTGGCTGAGTGTGACACGCCTCCTTCTTGGCTTTGTGAGTGTTACACGCCTCCTGATTGGCTGGCTGAGTGTTACACACGTTCTGATTGGCTGGCTGAGTGTCAAAGGCTTCCTGATTGGCTACCTGAGTGTGACACGCCTCCTTATTTGCTGCCTGAGTGTTACACGCCTCCTGATTGGCTACCTGAGTGTTACATCCCTCCTAATTGACTGCCTGAGTGTGACTCGTCTCCTTACTTGCTGCCTGAGTGTTACATGCCTCCTGATTTGCTAGCTGAGTGTTACACGCCTCCTGATTGGCTGGCTGAGTGTTACACGCCTCCTGATTGGCTAGCTGAGTGTTACACGCCTCCTGATTGGCTGGTTGAGTGTTACACGCCTCCTGATTGGTAGCTGAGTGTAACACACGTTCTGATTGGCTGGCTGAGTGTCAAAGGCTTCCTGATTAGCTACCTGAGTGTTACACCCTTCCTAATTGGCTGCCTGAGTGTGACACGCCTCCTTATTGGCTGCCTGAGTGTTACAAGCCTCCAAATTGGCTACCTGAGTGTTACATCCCTCCTAATTGGCTGCCTGAGTGTGACATGCCTCCTGATTGGCTTCCTTGACCCTTGCTGGGTCAACTGGCGGAGCTGCTGATCCCTGCTCCAAACTGGATGATGAAGAAGACACATCAATCTCCATGACCAAAGATGAAGGACCTATAGGGAAATTAAAATAACATTTTTGGACAAAATTATTCATCTCAGAATATTCTGCAGTACACTGAGCAATTATAAAGGTTGTTCTGTTGTTAACTTACCAGGTACAGCTGAGGTTGCAGAGAGGACAGTGGGCACAGTGGATGGAGCAGAGGATAGAGATGGACCTGAGATGAAAAAAATGTCCCTTGTCATATGATTATATCTTATATTAGTATATCTTTATGAGATCATTTGACTAGAAATTAAATATATATGGTAACAGTTTCTGATCACCTGATTCATCAGCCTTGGCTGCTCCTGAGGAGGTGGATTGCCCCTGGGCTGAGTCAGTGCCTCCTCCTAAATACTTTAACAGTGCTCCTGGGGAAGTTTCATATAACGTATGAGCATAATAGGGGGTTGATGTAAAAGGAATATGTTTATTTACTCACATAAATTACTGTGCTCTGCAGCAAACAACATACCTCAAACTATAAGTTAACTAAATGAATTCATTAATGTAAAACCATATTGCTAACAAACGTCACCGCGTTTGTAATTAACGTTAGTTATTAAATATTTGCTATCAAACGTTATCAAAAACGTTGTTTTGATGCCAAAAAGTGACCCAGAATAATATATATACACTGAGAATCAACTTATTCAAAGTATTACACAAACACAACAACGTTAGCTTGAATAGTAACGTTAAACTAACGTTATCTAACCTAGTAAGACGTTTTGAACTAATGTTAGCTAGCAAATTTGCTATTATAGGCTAATGTATTTGGCAGAAAATATCAATAAATGTTACATTACCAAGACATACCTTTCTCGTTGTTTCTCCTCTTTCTCTTCCTTCCTCTCCCTCTTTCTGCCCCTAAAGGTAACGTTAAGTCCTTTCTTGCCGCTTCATTCACCTGCTCCTAGCTCCTAGATGCTCAGTGCACACGGCACTGCACGGTTGGGAGCTGTGCACACGTTACTAACGGAGCTCTGACAGTTCGAGCAGAGAGTCAGTAGGATCTACACTCTGTTAACATCATATTGAGTGTGACATGCCTCCTTATTGGCTGGCTGAGTGTTACATGCCTCCTGTTTGGTTGGCTGAGTGTTAAACGGCTCCTGATAGGCCGGCTGAATGTCAAAGGCCTCCTGATTGGCTGCCTGAGTGTTACATGCCTCCTGATTGGCTGGCTGAGTGTGACAAGCCTCCAGATTGGCTAGCGGAGTGTTAGATGCCTCCTGATTGGCTTGCTGAGTGTTACACGCACCCTGATTTGCTGGTTGAGTGTTACACGCCTCCTGATTGGCTGGCTGAGTGTTACACGCCTTCTGATTGACTGGCTGAATGTCAAAGGCCTCCTGATTGGCTGCCTGAGTGTTACACGCCTCCTGATTGGCTGCCTGAGTTTTAGATACCTCCTAATTGGCTGCCTGATTGTGACACGTCTCCTTATTGGCTGTCTGAGTGTTACACGCCTCCTGATTGGCTAGCAGAGTGTAACACGCCTCCTGATTGGCTTGCTGAGTGTTACACGCCACCTGATTTGCTGGTTGAGTGTTAAACGCCTCCTGATTGGCTGGTTGAGTGTTACATGCCTCCTAATTGGCTGGCTGAGTTTTACACGCCTTCTGATTGACTGGCTGAATATCAAAGGCCTCCCGATTGGCTGCCTGAGTGTTACACGCCTCCTGATTGGCTGGCTGAGTGTTACACGCCCCCTGATTAGCTGACTGAGTGTTACACGCCTCCTTGTTGGCTGGCTGAGTGCTAAAAGCCTCCTGATTGGCTGGCTGAGTGTTACACGCCTCCAGATTGGCTGGCTGAGTGTGACACGCCTCCAGATTGGCTAGCGGAGTGTTAGATGCCTCCTGATTGGCTTGCTGAGTGTTACACGCACCCTGATTTGCTGGTTGAGTGTTACACGCCTCCTGATTGGGTGGCTGAGTGTTAAACGCCTTCTGATTGACTGGCTGAATGTCAAAGGCCTCCTGATTGGCTGCCTGAGTGTTACACGCCTCCTGATTGGCTGCCTGAGTTTTAGATGCCTCCTAATTGGCTGCCTGAGTGTGACACGTCTCCTTATTGGCTGTCTGAGTGTTACACGCCTCCAGATTGGCTAGCAGAGTGTTACACGCCTCCTGATTGGCTTGCTGAGTGTCACATGCACCCTGATTTGCTGGTTGAGTGTTACACGCCTCCTGATTGACTGGCTGAATGTCAAAGGCCTCCTGATTGGCTGCCCGAGTGTTACACGCCTCCTGATTGGCTGCCTGAGTGTTACATCCCTCCTAATTGACTGCCTGAGTGTGACTCGTCTCCTTACTTGCTGCCTGAGTGTTACATGCCTCCTGATTTGCTAGCTGAGTGTTACACGCCTCCTGATTGGCTGGCTGAGTGTTACACGCCTCCTGATTGGCTAGCTGAGTGTTACACGCCTCCTGATTGGCTGGTTGAGTGTTACACGCCTCCTGATTGGTAGATGAGTGTTACACACATCCTGATTGGTTGGCTGAGTGTAACACACGTTCTGATTGGCTGGCTGAGTGTCAAAGGCTTCCTGATTAGCTACCTGAGTGTTACACCCTTCCTAATTGGCTGCCTGAGTGTGACACGCCTCCTTATTGGCTGCCTGAGTGTTACAAGCCTCCAAATTGGCTACCTGAGTGTTACATCCCTCCTAATTGGCTGCCTGAGTGTGACATGCCTCCTGATTGGCTTCCTTGACCCTTGCTGGGTCAACTGGCGGAGCTGCTGATCCCTGCTCCAAACTGGATGATGAAGAAGACACATCAATCTCCATGACCAAAGATGAAGGACCTATAGGGAAATTAAAATAATATTTTTGGACAAAATTATTCATCTCAGAATATTCTGCAGTACACTGAGCAATTATAAAGGTTGTTCTGTTGTTAACTTACCAGGTACAGCTGAGGTTGCAGAGAGGACAGTGGGCACAGTGGATGGAGCAGAGGATAGAGATGGACCTGAGATGAAAAAAATGTCCCTTGTCATATGATTATATCTTATATTAGTATATCTTTATGAGATCATTTGACTAGAAATTAAATATATATGGTAACAGTTTCTGATCACCTGATTCATCAGCCTTGGCTGCTCCTGAGGAGGTGGATTGCCCCTGGGCTGAGTCAGTGCCTCCTCCTAAATACTTTAACAGTGCTCCTGGGGAAGTTTCATATAACGTATGAGCATAATAGGGGGTTGATGTAAAAGGAATATGTTTATTTACTCACATAAATTACTGTGCTCTGCAGCAAACAACATACCTCAAACTATAAGTTAACTAAATTAATTCATTAATGTAAAACCATATTGCTAACAAACGTCACCGCGTTTGTAATTAACGTTAGTTATTAAACATTTGCTATCAAACGTTATCAAAAACGTTGTTTTGATGCCAAAAAGTGACCCAGAATAATATATATACACTGAGAATCAACTTATTCAAAGTATTACACAAACACAACAACGTTAGCTTGAATAGTACTGTTAAACTAACGTTATCTAACCTAGTAAGACGTTTTGAACTAATGTTATCTAGCAAATTTGCTATTATAGGCTAATGTATTTGGCAGAAAATATCAATAAATGTTACATTACCAAGACATACCTTTCTCGTTGTTTCTCCTCTTTCTCTTCCTTCCTCTCCCTCTTTCTGCCCCTAAAGGTAACGTTAAGTCCTTTCTTGCCGCTTCATTCACCTGCTCCTAGCTCCTAGATGCTCAGTGCACACGGCACTGCACGGTTGGGAGCTGTGCACACGTTACTAACAGAGCTCTGACAGTTCGAGCAGAGAGTCAGTAGGATCTACACTCTGTTAACATCATATTGAGTGTGACATGCCTCCTTATTGGCTGGCTGAGTGTTACATGCCTCCTGTTTGGTTGGCTGAGTGTTAAACGGCTCCTGATAGGCCGGCTGAATGTCAAAGGCCTCCTGATTGGCTGCCTGAGTGTTACATGCCTCCTGATTGGCTGGCTGAGTGTGACACGCCTCCAGATTGGCTAGCGGAGTGTTAGATGCCTCCTGATTGGCTTGCTGAGTGTTACACGCACCCTGATTTGCTGGTTGAGTGTTACACGCCTCCTGATTGGCTGGCTGAGTGTTACACGCCTTCTGATTGACTGGCTGAATGTCAAAGGCCTCCTGATTGGCTGCCTGAGTGTTACACGCCTCCTGATTGGCTGCCTGAGTTTTAGATGCCTCCTAATTGGCTTCCTGAGTGTGACACGTCTCCTTATTGGCTGTCTGAGTGTTACACGCCTCCAGATTGGCTAGCAGAGTGTTACACGCCTCCTGATTGGCTGTCTAAGTGTTACACGCCTCCTGATTGGCTGGCTGAGTGTTACACGCATCCTGATTGGCTGTCTGAGTGTTACACGCCCCCTGATTGGCAGGCTGATTGTAACACGCCTCCTTATTGGCTGGCTGAGTGTTACACGCCTCCTGATTGGCTGGCTGAGTGTTACAGGCCTCCTGATTGGCTGGCTGAGTGTTACACGCCTCCTGACATGCTGGCTAAGTGTTACACGCCTCCTGATTGGCTGGCTGAGTGTTACACGCCTCCTGATTGGCTGGCTGATTGTGACACGCCTCCTTATTGGCTGGCTGAGTGTTACCCCCCTGGCTGGCTGAGTGTTACATGCCTCCTGATTGGCTGGCTGAGTGTGACACAACTCCTTTTGCGCTGAGTGTTAATGCCCCTGACAGTGTTAAACGCCCCTGATTGGCTGGCTGAATGTCAAAGGCCTCCTGATTGGCTGGCTGAGTGTTACACGCCTCCTGATTGGTTGGCTGAGTGTACCCCCTCTTAATAGTTGGTTTAGTGTTACACGCTTCCTGATTGGCTGGCTACGTGTTACATGCCTCCTGATTGGCTGGCTGAGTGTTACACAGCCCCTGATTGTCTGGCTGAGTGTTAAACCCCCCCTGATTTGCTATCTGAGTGTTACACTTTTTTTTGGGAACCCTCCTGTTGCCGGCTAAGTGTTACATGCCTCCTGCTTGGCTTTCTGAGTGATACATGCCTCCTGATTGGATGGCTATACACGCCTCCTGATTGGGTGGCTGTTTGTTACACCCCCTGATTGGCTGTCTATGTGTTACACGCCTCCTGATTGGCTAGCTGAGTGTTACACGCCTCCTGATTGGTGGCTGAGTGTTCTTTTTTTTAACTGGGTGGTGAAAACCCCCCTTTTTTTGGCTTTGTGTGTTACACGCCTTCTGATTGGCTTCCTGAGTGTGACACGCCTCCTGATTGGCAGTCTGAGTTTTACATGCCTCCTGATTGGCTGACTGAGTGTTACATGCCTCCTGATTGGCTGGCTAAGTGTTACAAGCCCCTGATTGGCTGATTGCCCCCCTGTCTGAGTGTGACACGCCTCCTTATTGGCTGGCTGAGTGTTACATGCCTCCTGATTGGTTGGCTGAGTGTTAAACGTCTCCTGATTGGCTGGCTGAATGTCAAAGGCCTCCTGATTGGCTCCCTGAGTGTTACACGCCTCCTGATTGGCTGGCTGAGTGTGACACGCCTGCTGATTGGCTGGTCTAGTGTTACACAACTCCTGATTGGCTGGCTGAGTGTTACACGCCCCCTGATTGGCTGTCTAAGTGTTACACGCCTCCTGGTTGGCTGGCTGATTGTGACACGCCTCCTTATTGGCTGTCTGAGTGTTACACGCCTCCTGATTGGCTTTCTGAGTGATACATGCCTCCTGATTGGATGGCTGAGTATTACACGCCCCCTGATTGGGTGGCTGTTTGTTACACACCCCCTGATTGGCTGTCTATGTGTTACACGCCTCCTGATTGGCTAGCTGAGTGTTACACGCCTCCTGAATGGTTGGCTGAGTGTTACACTCCTTCTGATTGGCTAGCTGAGTGTTACACGCCTCCTGCTTGGTAGCTGAGTGTTACACGCCTCCTGATTGGCTTCCTGAGTGTGACACGCCTCCTGATTGGCAGTCTGAGTTTTACATGCCTCCTGATTGGATGGCTGAGTGTTACATGCCTCCTGATTGGCTGACTGAGTGTTACACGCCTCCTGATTGGCTGGCTAAGTGTTACAAGCCCCCTGATTCCCTGTCTGAGTGTGACACGCCTCCTTATTGGCTGGCTGAGTGTTACATGCCTCCTGATTGGTTGGCTGAGTGTTAAACGTCTCCTGATTGGCTGGCTGAATGTCAAAGGCCTCCTGATTGGCTCCCTGAGTGTTACACGCCTCCTGATTGGCTGGCTGAGTGTGACACGCCTGCTGATTGGCTGGTCTAGTGTTACACAACTCCTGATTGGCTGGCTGAGTGTTACACGCCCCCTGATTGGCTGTCTAAGTGTTACACGCCTCCTGGTTGGCTGGCTGATTGTGACACGCCTCCTTATAGGCTGGCTGAGTGTTACACGCCCCCTGATTGGCTGTCTGAGTGTTATACGCCTCCTGATTGGCTGTCTGAGTGTTACACGCCCGCTGATTGGCTGTCTAAGTGTTACACGCCTCCTGATTGGCTGGCTGAGTGTTACACGCCCCCTGATTGGCTGTCTAAGTGTTACACGCCTCCTGATTGGCTGGCTTATTGTAACACGCCTCCTTATTGGCTGGCTGAGTGTTACACGCCTCCTGATTGGCTGGCTGAGTGTTACAGGCCTCCTGATTGGCTGGCTGAGTGTTACACGCCTCCTGACATGCTGGCTTAGTGTTACACGCCTCCTGATTGGCTGGCTGAGTGTTACACGCCTCCTGATTGGCTGGCTGATTGTGACACGCCTCCTTATTGGCTGGCTGAGTGTTACACGCCTCCTGATTGGCTGGCTGATTGTGACACGCCTCCTTATTGGCTGGCTGAGTGTTACACGCCTCCTGATTGGCTGGCTGAGTGTTACATGCCTCCTGATTGGCTGGCTGAGTGTGACACGACTCCTTATTGGCTGGCTGAGTGTTACATGCCTCCTGATTGGTTAGCTGAGTGTTAAACGTTTCCTGATTGGCTGGCTGATTGTCAAAGGCCTCCTGATTGGCTGCCTGAGTGTTACACGCCTCCTGATTGGCTGGCTGAGTGTGACACGCCTCCTGATAAGCTGGTCTAGTGTTACACGCTTCCTGATTGGCTGGCTACGTGTTACATGCCTCCTGATTGGCTGGCTGAGTGTTACACAGCTCCTGATTGTCTGGCTGAGTGTTAAACGCCCCCTGATTTGCTATCTGACTCTTACACGCCTCCTGATTGGCTTCCTGAGTGCGACACGCCTCCTGATTGGCCGGCTAAGTGTTACATGCCTCCTGCTTGGCTTTCTGAGTGATACATGCCTCCTGATTGGATGGCTGAGTATTACACGCCCCCTGATTGGGTGGCTGTTTGTTACACGCCCCCTGATTGGCTGTCTATGTGTTACACGCCTCCTGATTGGCTAGCTGAGTGTTACACGCCTCCTGAATGGTTGGCTGAGTGTTACACTCCTTCTGATTGGCTAGCTGAGTGTTACACGCCTCCTGCTTGGTAGCTGAGTGTTACACGCCTCCTGATTGGCTTCCTGAGTGTGACACGCCTCCTGATTGGCAGTCTGAGTTTTACATGCCTCCTGATTGGATGGCTGAGTGTTACATGCCTCCTGATTGGCTGACTGAGTGTTACACGCCTCCTGATTGGCTGGCTAAGTGTTACAAGCCCCCTGATTCCCTGTCTGAGTGTGACACGCCTCCTTATTGGCTGGCTGAGTGTTACATGCCTCCTGATTGGTTGGCTGAGTGTTAAACGTCTCCTGATTGGCTGGCTGAATGTCAAAGGCCTCCTGATTGGCTCCCTGAGTGTTACACGCCTCCTGATTGGCTGGCTGAGTGTGACACGCCTGCTGATTGGCTGGTCTAGTGTTACACAACTCCTGATTGGCTGGCTGAGTGTTACACGCCCCCTGATTGGCTGTCTAAGTGTTACACGCCTCCTGGTTGGCTGGCTGATTG